>NC_046290.1:86714944-87014944 GCF_004115265.2 Rhinolophus ferrumequinum | reverse complement strand
ACTGTGGAATGTGATTACCCCACTTTGTCTAAAGGCCTTGGTTCCTTTCTGGAGGCAATGTATATCACATTTTTAAAAAGAGTGAGTATGATGTGAGATTCTTACCTAACCATTCTTGATAAATTTTTAATTAATCACCAGAAGTGGAAGTGACCTATAATCTCTAACACCTAGAAAAATAAATTCATTGTAAAGATGATGTTATAGGTGCTGTTAATTTAGAGATAAAATTTAAATAATCGCACTCTACTGAGTTTGTTTCTCAGGTTTTTAATGTCATATGAGATATAGAAACAATATACGAAGAGTAACGTTTTTATTTTAAGAAATTACTTCTTCCTCTTCTGAGAGACTATCTGTCGCTTTATCCTTTCTGCACAAGGGGTGGGTGGGACCCAAGCTTGGCCAGTTGTGTGCTCTCTCCCAGGATTCAAATCATGAACAGAGGGACAAAAACGATTAAGTGGATTTGAATTCATCCGTTCTGGCAGCCACACACAGACCCCTGTAGATAACTTTTGTTTTAGCTTAGAGTTCCCCCAAAATGTAACGCCTCGCATAAGGGTTTATGTACAGAAAATGTCTTTTGGGAAGTGAGTTCCAGCCACATTTTTGGCAGGTGGGGAGGGTGAAACGGAGAAGAAGGGATAACCCAGTCAGAGCTGAATCATCAAGCTGAGCTCTGCTCCAGGCAGCGATGTAATCCTGCCGGGACCACATGCAGAACCATGGACAAAGCAGCTCAAAATTAACCCACTGGGGGATGGCAGAGAGTAATCTTCTTCCAGCAGCTCGTGTCCCATTGGTTGCCACATGAATTGCTGTCTTCTTCACGTCTCCATATTTTTGTGCATGTGCCAGAATGGCTGAGTGGGCTTCCATAAGCATCCTGTAAAGAAAAGGCTGTCACGCAACGTATAGATGATGTGTTATAGAATTGTACACTTGAAACCTATGTAAACTTTACTAACCCATGTCACCCCAATAAATGTAATAAAAGTTAAAAAAAAAACCAAAACCAAAAGGCTGTCACATAATATCGGTGTAGTTGCTTTCCGTAGTAATGTCTGCAATAAAAAATTGGCCCAAGAGAATAGGCTGTGGGGCCAAACGGTCTCCGACACACACTTCCATCAGTTCCCCTTTTCAAAGCCCCACAGATGCCTTGGTGTCCTCCTTCACCTGAATCCAGTGAGCAATTCCCAAATCAATTTATAATCAATTCCCTCTCTCTTTTTTGCGTATGTTAGCCAGAATAAATTTCTGTAGGTTGCATCCAAAGAACCCTAACTGACACTTCCATTAATCTGTTCTCTTTCACTGGGAAATAGTTTCATCTGTGGTAAAAGTCTTATCTCTTTAGTTGAATCTTGGCATGTCTATCAAAATGCCTACCCTATGCTTCAAGGACCCTATGGGTGTTGTCACAATAGCACCTTCTGGCCCCAGATGCTGAAGTTTCCCGGGTAGCTTCTGATCCTTCACCACTAGGCCTAACGTATTTACAAAGTATTTAATGGCATGCAACATTTCAGTTTTGAATGGATGTAAACAGGCCGCAAATTGAAAATACAAGTTAAAGAAATACAGGTGGCTGTTATCACATAAATAGCATTTGGTTTCCTGAAATTACAATATGACACTCCTGAATGATCTCCAATCTCACCGTATTACAATGTGACAGATGTATATTGCTGTGATTTCTCTAGTGATCTCGCTGTTGCTTCTTTGTCATCTTTAATAACAAAGCAACTGGACAGATTAAATTGAAATGATTTATTCTCTGTGAACACCATAGTCAAAGCACACTGTCATGGTAACAGGTGAAAGCTTTTCCAGTAGGAGGTTATTATGCACGATAGGGTGGTGCATCTAGCAACTTCCTTATATCCCATTGTATCAATGCAATAGTATATGCATTTCTATTTAGGAACTGATGTATGCCTTTTGTGATAACTAGCATCAAAAGTTTTAAATGCTAATTATATTCAAATGAAACATATTAAAAAAATGTCCATATCATTAATGTCCTTGAATTTCACAAAGTAAACATACCAGCACAATCAGACCAAATCAAGACACAGACAATTATTGATGATGCGGAAGCTACCTCAGACCTATCTCTGTCAAGTCACAATTCCATACCTTGGGTAACCACTACAAACTTGTTTTCCCTGGTTTATTAATCTCCTGTATATTCAATATAAATTTGTTATATACATTTTGTGAAATAAATCTTAAATGGTACAGTTTAAAGAGTTTTGAGAAATGTACACACAATGTCACTCTATCAAAATATAGAAAATTCCCACCACTCCAAATTTTCTTGTGCCCTCCTCCAGCCAATTCCCCTTCTCCTGGAAGTACCACTTTTCTGATATCTTTTGCTATAGATTAGTTTTGCTTGTTCTTTAAATTCACATAAATTGAATCATATAGTATACACTCACATCTGGCTTCTCTTTGTTCACCATAAAGCTTTTGAGATTTATCTATGTTGTGTAATTAATTTCGTTTTTCTATGATGAGTAGTGTTCTACAATATAAATATACTACAATTTGTTTACTCAATCTTTTGTTGTGGGCCATTGGAGTAGTTTCCAGTTTTTGCCTATGATAAATAAGCTTCTAGAAACATTCTTGGACAAGTCTTTTTTATAGAAATAGGTTTTTATTTCTCTTGGATGGAATTTCTGAGTCACAGATAGGTAGGTATATGTTTAACTGTATAAGAAATTTCCAAACCATTTCCCAAAGTGATGTGTCATTTTACATTCTCACTGGCATTGTGTAAAAGTTTTCAGTCTTTTAAAATTTTGCCGTTCCTGTCGGTGTGTTGTGCTATCTCATTGTGGTTTTGATTTGTAATTTTCTAACGATTTCTCATTGTTGATGAACTACAATTTATCAATATTTTTTGTTAAGGTTAGTGCTTTCTGTGTCCTGTCTAAGAAATCTTTGCCTATCCTAGGGTCACAAAGATATTCTCTTATTTTTAAAGAAGATTTATAGCTTTGGCTTTTATAGTTAAACCTTTAATTTCTATTGCATTAATTTTTGTGTATGATTTAAGGAGGGGTAATGAAAATCTCCAGTTGTTCCAACTCCATATGTTGAAAAGACTCTCTTCTCATCTATTGATCTATTTGTCTTTGTGAAGTTAATACCACTATTTCTTGATTCTGTAGTTTTATCATAAATCTTGAAACTAGAAGGAATAAGTTGTCCAAATTTTTCATTCTTTGGGAAGATTGTTTTGGCTATTCTAGATCTTTTTCATTTCAACGTGTGTTTTAGAATCAGCCTATCAAATTTTACAAAAAGTCTGTTGAGATTGCATTGGAGAGAATGGACAAGTTAACAACATTAAATCTTTAATTGCATGAACATGATATATCTTTAGACATTAACTTAGCCATTTTTGAATAACTCTCGGCAATATTTTGTAGTTTGCAAGGTAGAGGTCTTGTACATCTTTTGTTAAATTTACTCCTAAGTGATGTTTTTTGAGGCTGTGGCAAATGATAGAATAATAAATTTTTAAAAAATTTTCAATTTGTTTGTTGCCAGTATATAGATATACAATATCTGTAACGCACAAAGTATATACAAGGTATATACAATATACTTTGACCTTAAGTCCCATGATCTTAATATATACAATATATGCTTCTACTAGATTTTCATAGGTTCCATAGGATTTTCTGTATCCTTAGTAATATTGCATGTGAATAGGTATAGTTTTACTTCTTCTTTTCCAATCTTTATAACTTTCACTTAGGTTTCTTGCTTTAATTGTTGGCTAGTACAATGCTGCATAGACTTGTTAAAAGTCAATATTTTGGCCATATTCACAATATTAAGGGGGAAAGAAGTCACTATCTCACAATTAAGTATTATTACATTTATTAAAAATATGTTAAGTAACTGTAGATGTTTTTAAGAAATAGGTGTTCTTTATCAGATTATGGCAGTTCCCTGCTCTTACTAGTTTGATAAAAAGTTTTTGTTTTATTATGAAGGATGTTGAATTTTGCCAAAATCTTTTCTGCATATATTGAGGTGCTCATGTGATTTCCCTTTCATTCAGTTAAGGTGACGAATGACATTGATTTTTACAAATGGTAAATCAATTTTGTGTCTCTGGGATAACTCCCACTTGGCCATATTATATTATTAATTTTATATATTTGCAGATATGATTTGCTAATATTTTGTTGAGGATTATTGCATTTATGTTCAGAGAGATAATGGTCTGTAGTTCTTTTACTTGTAATGTCTTTGTCAGGTTTGGTGTCAGGGTTACGTGAGCCTCACAAAAAAGTTAGGAAGTGTTATATCCTCCTATATTTTTTTAAAGTATGTATAGGAATGCATTTTTTTTTTCCTCAAAATTTGACAGAATTTTCAAGTGAAACTTTCTGGACCTGGGAAGGTTTTAAGTTAAAACTCAATTTTTAACAGATATATGGCTATTTAAAATTTCTCTTTCTGTTTGTGTCAGTTTGGTAACTTGTTATTTTGAGGATTTGTTCATTTTATCTTAGTTATCAATTTTATTGATATAAGGGTACTTTTTAATACTTTTAGAATATGTAGTGATGTCCCTCTTTTGTTTCTGATGTTGCTAATTTGAATTTTTGCCCTTTTTTTCTTGATTTGTCTTGCTAGGTATTTTGTGATTTTTAAAAAATTTTTTCAAAGAACCAAATATTTGGATTTATTTAGTTTTCCTATATTGTCTTTTCTGTGTCATTGATTTCCATTTGTTTCTTTGTTATCTACTTCTTTCTACTTATTTTAAGTTTAATTTACTCTCAATTTTCTAACAAAATCAAAAGTTTAAAAAAGATTAATAAAAATTTCTTCACCTTCCTCCCACCAGATTATGTTGTCTTCCTGGGATTTTTTTTTTCCTTTCTTTTTCTTCTTTTGGCAGGCAGTTGTTAGTGAATCCTCTTCTACCTGTTGTACTTGCTTTTAGGCTTATTTCAGTTTTGTCCTTAGTCCTTAGTCATGGCCTTCAATCTAGGGCATGGTCCCTAGGTATAAGGTGTGGCCTTTTGGGATCTCAACTGAATAGCAAATATGCACCATGATATTACTTCCCACTGGCTGGGGTGGGACGCCAACCCCTATGTGCACTGCCTAACCATGGACCCTCCTTCTACTCTTTGCTCCCCAGCTGTGGTTCTCTTTTCAGCATTGTGATGTCTCATTCTTTACATGTACACAGCCCAACTGTCAGCCAAGGACTTGAGATGAAGTCTCACACGGAATTCTGGGACCTTGGATGTGTGCTTCTTTCTCCTTTTCACTATCCTGTCTTATAAAGTCAGCTATTTCTGCAGACACAAACTCCAGTCTTTTCTCCTCAGCTCTGTGCTTGGGATCTACCTTTCTATGCACTGTCCTGAAAGTGCTCCTAGGTTGAACACTCGACAAACATGGAGCCAGTTTTGTGTGTTTCCCTTCTCTTAGCTGGCTGCCTGTTGTCCAATTCCTGAAACAGCCACCTCGTATATTTTGCCTAGTTTTAGAGTGATTTTCTCAGATGGATAAATTAATACCAGTTACTTCATTATTGTTAGAAGCACAAGCCTCACTGTCATTGAAACTCAATTTCTAAAGTTCATGTCCTCTAGAGGGATGTTCCATCAGTCTTAGTGTTGTGGAGCTATAAGGTATTTACATACAACTTCTTTTGCTGAGCAGGAGAATAAATAAGGAACAAAAAAAGCTGGTGACTACTGTTAGCAGGTAAATTTACTTTATCTCTGCTACTGAGCGGTAGACTTGTAGTTTAAAATAAATGATCATGTGGTATTGTCCATCTTTACAGCTAAACCGAAACTGGAAATCAACAGTGCCAAAAGCAAAAGCAAAAGCAATCATTTGCAAAAAGCATTTTAATTGATTCCCAATTTAGAAAAATCATTTGGAATTTTGATCTTCTGATTTTCAATGAAAGCGATAGAAGACATGGGACCTGAAGAAGCAATCTGCTGACTTATTTGAGGGCTAAATCTCATTTCAAAAAAATCACTGGGAAATAAATAATAAATGAAATCTTGTTTCTCATTTTTAACTCATATCTTTCTCTGGTAAACTACTTGGATTCCTTGAAGATACGCAGATTGCAAATGAAAACTTTGACATACTTTGACTTTTCTCCATTTTATCCTTGTAGTTTTCTAAAATGGAAACGTTTCCAAACAATTTCTGAAAAAATAAGTTTCACAAAAATTTTAGTACTTTTCCTTGTGAAGTTTGGTGTAAATCTATGATATCTTGTTAGGTAGAGGTAGAGTTCTGCTTGGTTAAATTGCCATATGAATATGTAACTGTTTTCTACAATTTTAGTAAATATTGAAATGGATTACATTGGAATGCTTGACTCATGATTCTCCTTTCGTGAAGGAAGGGACTGGTAGCGAATAAAGATTTTAGGCATTGTGCTCCAATGGTTCTCACTGGGGGTGAGGTAGGGGTGGGGAGATTGTGGGTTAAGATAGCTGGGGGGGGGGCGGTGCCAGAGAGTGGGGAGTAGGAGGGATTTTGCCCCCCTACCCACAGTACATTTAACAATGTCTGTAGACATTTTTGTCCACAACTGGGAAGGAGTTGCTACTGGCATTTAGTTGATAGAGGCACAGGACAGTCTGCCCAAAAGCTGTGTTTTATTCTTATGGACTTAGTTTCGAATACCGGCTATGCCCTCTTGTTACCCATGTGATCTTGAGAAAATTATTCAAATGAGACTTATGTTTACTTTTAATGTTATCATGAAGAATAGCTATAAGGAATAGAAGTTAGCACAGTGCTAGGAACATGATAGACCTTTAATAATTGGTAGCTACTATTATTGCTACTGTTGTTTTATAGTACATTAATTTTACATTTATTTAAGCGATACCTTAATGTTCAGTTTGAAATTATCACACTTTTGAGAGAGGAGAGAAAAATATGTGAAAAAGCTACTAGCTTGTGTGGGGGGAGTTTGCCACAGTGTTTTCCCTTAGGGCATAAAAAAGAGACCCAAACGTTACACTGACAATGTGTAAGGCTACATATTGACTCTATTTCGGTTTAATCACAAATCATTGTGATACACAATGAGAGCTGTTTTGATTTCTAATATTGCCAGTTCTGCCTCCAAAAGTTAGATAGAACAGTTGAGCCAACCACTGGAGCCCATTTCTCTGGTGAGAAATACAACATTTTAAATCATACATTTTATAATATATTGTATACTTCAGAATAGATTATATATTATGTTATGTATTATAAAAACATCTGATTGGGGATACAAATGCTGCTCTGCATATTGTGCTTATTCAGAGAAAGTGAGACGAAACTCTATCTCTAAAGACTTCCCAGTAGAAAAGACAACTGAAAATCTTGGGGATCATGCCATCATTGTAATTGACATTCAATAAATATTAACAAGGAGATTTACTTTTTTATTGCAGGGTTTCCTTACTTTATGAAATGGGGTGTAGAGTCTTAAAGTAGAGCTTTGATATCTACTATTATTGTTAACTGAGCTACCCGAGCAGGAGGCATTCATTCCTTGATCAGTGTTTGCTGAGAGCCTACTGTGTGCCAGGTCCTGTGCTGGAAGTTGGGAGTATCATTGTAAGCAAAAATAGTCTAGTAGAGGAGGCAAGCATTCATCAAATATCCATCTAAACATGTAAGTTCAAACTATAAGAACTACTATGAAGGAAAATGCAAAAAGCTCACAAGAAATAAAGATAATTTTCTACTATTTCCCTTATTTGTTTACTCATTCATTCTTTCATTCATTCATCCATGCTTTTTCATGTACTTGAGAAACCTTTATTAACTTTACCCCAGTTATATTCTAGGCACTGTGCTAGCAGTCCGGGAAAACATTGTAAACAATATACTCATGGTGTCTTCATGGAATTTATGATTTAGTTATTTGAGTGACCAAATGTTTTAAAGAAACCAAATGAAACATTGCCGTTTCCTTGGCAAAATCACAAGTAAGGGGAAAAAAGAAAATGAGGCAAATTATCTGCAGATCAAATTAAATCACACAGGTATTATTAGTGATGCCAATTCCACACTGACCTTTGTGACAACACACGAACAAACCTGCCATTTATCATCAGCATTTGCAGGGAGAAAGGGGGAGTCTCTGTTGACATCATTAAATAATGACCTTGATTACTGAAGAAGGAGAAGACACAGAAAAATGTCAGCAGAATCTACCGATTACATTATGGTTTTCTAGCAGGCAGGAGGTTCCCTCCAACTAGAAGACGTATTCTTTGTCATTCATTTCTAAAATTAATTCTATTTGTTTAAATGTTCGCAAAATATATAATTTCTCACTCTATATCTAGTAAATAGAAATTATAGATTTTGAAATAAGAGGTTTCAAATTTAATAACATATTTTTATAAGTGATTATTTAAAATTCCATTTATTAAGGCTTAATTATTGTCTCCTCTATATAATATGAGTCCATTGCATACCTTGTAAATGTTTCCAATAATCACATGAAATTTTAATGAATACACAGTAATGGTCTTATTAATTTTAAATTAAATGTACTTGTTCACTTTTGAAAATAAATTTAAAGTGCCACTACAAATAACTCAGAAGGTGAATTCATTTTTACATGAGAGCAACTATTACTTTGGATGTTTGTAACTCTAAATACTCTTGCTCTTCTCAAAGAATAAAAATATAGTAACTGATAGAGTTAGAGTGTTTTTTAGTGTGACATGTGTATATAGTGACTATTGGATGTACTTTACATAGATTATTTAATTTAATTTTTATGCAGCAGCAAGATAGACCTGTTATCATGTTTAATTTAGAGATGTGGAAAAAGGTTTAGAGAGATTAAGTGACAAATCCATGTCTTCTAAGAGTTGATAACAGGATTTAAATCTGAGTGTCTGAAATCCCATGAACTTAAACACTCTTTCAGTAGAGGCACATCACTGCCTTCATTTCTGATTTCTAATTTAACTACAGTTAATTAGGTGTTCTATCAAACCCAGAAACTTTTTTGGTAAATACACTATTGAAAAAATTTTGGCTTTTTTCATAAATACATTGTTGAAAATACAAATAGGCAAAATGATAGCAATAAAAGCCGCACACGTTTGCCTTTGAGGGAGGAAATTACATGTGCTGGAGCAGGCTCATGCCAACTTACAATTTTAACCAGCACAGCACAGAGTGTAACTATAATCAAGAAAAAGTCAAAAATCCAAGATAGGGAAGAAGGTCCCTGATGTCTCGTTCTAGCTTCCTCAGTTAATCGTAATACTTTTTGATAATTTGTGATGGAAATTTAACCCTTGAAAATCATTTGTAATCTCTTTCCATCTTTATATTCAGTCTAATGGAAAGCCATTGCCCAATGCCCTATCAAAAAAACAAACAAAAAACCCCCCAAAAAACCCAGAAAAAATCCTCTGTAATTCTACAGAATTATTTCTCTATACTCATATATTTTATTTTCATTTACACTTTAGGCCATAGGCCTAGAAGAGTATTATTTAAGACAGTCAATACTGGCACAAAACAACATATCACATAAGTTTTTATTTTACCTTTGCTTCTTCTTTCATTGATGCTCTTTCTTACTTTATTTAGACATGAGTTCTCATATATATTATTTCCCTTCTCTAAAGAACTTCTTTTAACATGCCATGCAAGACAAATCTATTGGTAACAAGTTCCCTCAATTTTTGTTTGTCTAAGAAAGTCTTTATTTCTCCTTCATTTTGAAGGATAATTTGCAAGGGACAGAATTTTAGGTTGATATTTTTTTCTATCAATATTTTAAATATTTCTTTACACTCTGTTTGCTTGCATGATTTCTGAGGCGAGGTCAGATGTAACTCTTTTTGTTCCTCTATACCAGGGGTGTCAAAACTGCGGCCCGCGGGCCAACTGTGGTTCACAAACCATTGTTAATTGGCCGGCAGCAAATTCCAAAAATATATTTAGTTTACTTAAATAAACCAGGTGAAGCAATACGTACTTCACCTTGAGTGAGTGGCCCAGCTGTTTGTGTATTTTACCGCATATGGCCCTTGGTGAAAAACGTTGAAAAAAGTTTGGACACTTCTGCTCTATACATAAGGTGTTTTTTTTTCCCCTCTGGCTTCTATCAGGATTTTTTATCTTGGGTTTTTTTTTGTTTGTTTGTTTTTTGTTTTTGTAGTTTTGCATAATTTTTAACAAAGTTGTAGGAAAATATTTATATATGTTTTACTTCAACCAATTCTAAGACAAATTATCTTTGATGCTCAGCAGCAAGATAGATAACTTTTTTTGGGATATTATTATTTCTTCTTCTCTTCTTCCTTCTCCTTCTTCACTTCTTTCCCTTCTCCTATTTTTACTCTTCCTCTTCTTCCTCTCATACTCCTTTGTCTCCTTTTTCTCTTCATATGACAATATAACATGGTAAACTCTTTAGATGAGGCCAGAGTATAACTTCATTATTTTGTGTGGTCGGCTGGCTTGAGTTTTACCGACTCACAGTGACTGTAAGTACAATAACTAATTTTCAAATGAATGAATGGCACTCTTTATATAAATTTACTTGGGAAGATGAATAGTTGAATAGGAAAATTACATGCATAGTTTCTATAGAAAAACAATCCCTTTTTCTTCCCATGTGCTGAAGTTGCTTTGATTAAAAGATGCTGGAGGGCAGGCTTTATTATATGAAACTACATTTTCTTGGGTTATCTGTTCATTGCTTGATTAAAGAGCTGTCATTTGAAAAGATTCTTTTCTGAAATTCTGAAATTTGCGTGATGAAAACACTCAAGTACTTGTTGTGTTAGTTTTCATATGAAATATTAGCTCAAACTGGCCATTCAAAATGCATCGTCAAAACAAAGACTGTTTTATAAACAGACTGTTTTTCAAGTAACAAACACAACTCTGAACCTCAGTCTGGGAAAGCTGAATAGTGTGGCAGCTCATCTCCTCAATAAAATGTAAGCTCTTGGGGGATCTAGATTCACAGCATCGATGAGCGCTTGGTGCTTAATTCTTAGAGCAAATTGTTTTTTCCTTTGTAAAGTCATTGTTTTGTCTCTACAGCATCTTAAAACTTCATTCTTACTCTTCTATGGTTCTGGGCATCAAAAAAGAAATATTCTAGCATTGAGTTCCTTTATTAGCAATGCTGTTACTTAAATTTTGTAATAATGATGGATGGTCAATGCCATTTAAAGTAATTTCCATCGAGGAGGTTTGTCTGCCCTCTTGAAAGTCTGTTCTACTGTTTGGAATCATTCTTGCAGTGAAATGCTCTTATGTCAACCAAAACCAAAAAACAAAACAAAACAAAACAAAAACCCCAAACAAACAAAAAACAAAAAAACCCAAACAAACAAAAACAAAGCCACCTCTCTTCCCTTAAACAATATGTTTCCTATCATCTTTCTTTCTATGAAGGTGAAGAACAGCTGGCCATTGACTTACTCATAATTGGACCTTCCAACCTTCCATAATTACAGATCGTTGTGTTTCATATTCATTCCTCTCTTTTAAGATTAGAAGATAAATAAGATAATTCTAACTTTACAAGAATAAGTGTAACCTAATTGATTTATAGAGTGGCATGTTTTTCTCATCTGTGTTGATAATGTTACTTCACATTGAGTCTGAATTTTCTAAATGCTTTGATACATCATACTGTCTTTCATCTTATAGAAGACTTGGAAGTCAATGAAAATCTTTAATTCTCTGGTTTATGTGCATGGAAATGAAGTCCTCATCCTCAAAGTGACACAGGTGGTGGATTCAAACTAGAACTGAAGTCTGCTGTCTTCTACCTGAGCGTTATTTTCGTTAACCTCTTTGAATTCTTTCTATTGTATATGTCTTGTGACATAGAGTGTTCTTTTATGTCCAATATGTAAAGTCCAAAAATTCAGTCAATTTCAACATACATTTGTTAAGCACTGAATAAGCACTAGATATTGAGCAGATGCTAAGTTACAAATATAAATAAGCCCTGGGAGAGGTATGGATTGTGAAGGTGCTTTAGCTCTGACATTGACAACCTTATTGATTAGTAAGGTTGGTTTAGTTGACTTGGTTAATTAGGTATGTATCTCTTTTTCTCTTCACCTCTCTGTCCATGTATCTTTAGAATCTTATTACAGAGGACAAACTTTCCAGGTGAGAAAGGGCAGTTTAGTAGCCAAAATATAATTATATTATATATTATGGACGAAAGCCACAGAGAGAAGGTGTTATTTGAACAAGTCCTTGCAGGATGATACTATTTTGACAATGAATGATGAAAGTACGTGCAAGAAAGATGTTCCATGGATAAGGAATAGTGGGGACTGAAGATAAGATACAAAGGGAGCTGCAGAAGATGAAATTATTAGGGAATGACAAGAAATGATTGTGGCAACGAGATTCGAAAGAGTAGGATCATCCTTTCCTTAAAAAACGAACTCAGAATGTGTCAATTTTGAATAAATTTCAGAATAAAGTCTTGCCAACAATTCTACTTGAGGGAATCAGTTAATCACAGAGAGCTTGTGGGGAGCATGAGGAAATGTGGAAATTAAAAAAAAAAAAAGAAAAAAGAAAAAACTTGGAAGAATAAGAGATGAGAAAGATGTTGAAGACAAGAATGTGCTCAGAAAAATAAACAGGAAAGAAACAGTTCTATATAGTTGACGTTTACACAGTTGCCTATATGTCTGACAATAGGGGAATTGGGAAAATCCTATGACAAAGCATTACTTTACCCACTCTTTCAAGAACCAAGACTATGATGCAGATCTTGAGATGTTCCTTAATAGGCAATGAATTTCAGGGCCTGAACAGCACTTTTATTTTTCCGAGTGGAGAACATCAGTTCCATAGTAGAATGAGATCATTCTTCCTCTCTTTAACATTTTCAACATGAGATTCCCAGAGAAAAAACAGTTTCCTTTCTGACAGCAGTGTGTCACAGTATGGTTGACATTGATTAGGGAATGATGGATTAAAATTAACTCAGAAAACTGTCCCCTTTTAGACTGATACTTGTGAAAACGAGGGGGCATTAAGGTCTGTTTGGTTTCTGAACAGCACATGTTCTTAAAACTATGTTTTTCAAGACACTGTTTCAACTGGGAGGAAAAAAAGTCTGTTTGAATCTGGATCTACTAAGAATCACTATATTAAAAACACAGTTATCCAACCTCGCCTTTTATTTCTTGGGGGCTCAGGCTTTACTTGTGGTTAGTCATGTGCAAAGCAGAATGAAAACCTCCACTGTCAATTTTTGTTGATTCCCATCTGCCATGAATGCTAACCCATGGTCTCTTCTCCATTTGGTATTTTTGTTGTGTTCTTGTTGCTATTTTGCAAAGAATCTGCAATCATTTATTCTGTGTGTCTCACTCAGTTCTTGAAGAGAGACAACACTTGAAAACATAATGGCCAGATGATCTTAGGATGTAAGAATCCTTCAGATGTTTGCTGAGAACTATTGAAAGATGCTTCAGTTAGACAAAAGCAGGAAATGTTAATTTTCAGCTCTTTTATAAATAGAGGGATGATCTGTGAAGGGAAAACTGTTGTCACAGTAAATGTACACTTGAGTGATTCAAACCTAATTAGTGGTTATATGATTCACTTTGAATATATTTACTGTAACAACGGGTAAACTGCTTTTCAAATTCAGCTGTTGAATAGTCTTTTTATTTTTAACAAAACAGCTCTGAAAATTTATTTTCCTCTTTTTCTTATCATAATCAACATTTTGACACCTTCATCCTTTATATATGTGCTATTTATAACCAGTGATTAGCTCTCTTCAATTTCTTTCTGTTCCCACTCTACCCCTCCCTGCAAACTTTCCAACATATTTACTTGAAGAAAACATATTAGCATAATCCTCTTGTTCTCAGCAACCGAAGGATGTGAATATTATTTGGTAAAAGTGTATAGTAACTAGAGAGTTATTTAATTATGAAAAATAAAGTCACATTCTCAAAAGACTCTATTGAACAAGATGCTCAAAGCAATTGATGTATGGTAATTCTTTGCTATGCCTTCTTGTTTTGTTACATACTTGAGTAGGTATGACCAAGAAAAGAGAACTTCAAGCAGAGTGGTGATTTAGTGACTCTAACTGCAAGCAATTTGCAATATGGTTAATTAAAAGAAATCCTTATATAAAGCAGACATAATTTATCTCTTAGGTACACCACAAATTTATTTGGGGGAATCATTCTGAAAACCAAGTCATCTGAAATTTAGAAAATATATAATTTAAACCAGCAGTAATGGGAAGAACATTATTCCCCCCTATTTCATATGTTTTTAAAAAATATGATCATAAAAATAGCAAGTTTGTGTTCAATATTTTGGGAAATGTAGAAGCATGTAAGAAAAAAAGTATTTTCACTCTTCATAATGTTTAGAAGTATTTTGTCTCCCAAATGTTTTACAATGTCTGAATGTAGAATTGTATATTGGTTTCATATGATTTCAAATATACTTGTTTGTGTCTCAGGTGAAGTTGTTTTAATCCATTTGTTTATGACAAAGAGAGAAAAAAAAGTTGTTTTGATATAAGAATGAAGCAAGTTGTGTCAGGGTATCATCATCCCACATCTATTATTGATTGATAAACACTGGCCCAGTTGATGATACACTACTGAGGGCCTATTAATAAAAACCAATGGAGAAGCAGCTATGTCAAGGGGACATTTAGTTCTAAATCCTTATAAGTTTATGAGGAGAATTTGAGACTTTTCGGTCTGGGTAAGGTGACCCTTTGCTGGCCTTAATAACTCTCTGAAGACCTTGGGGCGTTAGCTCCTGCTGTGGTAAAAGCTACTCTTTTACAGGTGGTGGGAAAACTGAGAAGTGGCCCCATGAACATCAGCTCTCCTGCCAACACTGGCTCCGTGGTTCCTTAGCAACATTCTCCTAGCAACAAGGAACTTTCATGCTTTTTGTTTTTGTTTTTGTTTTTGTGCTGACAACTGAAAGTCAGCTTGTGGTTGGTTAAACCATCTCTTCTGCACGCTGACTTGTGTAAAAAGGTACACTTTATCTACATTTTGACTTTATTCTTTTCATCTCCCCTCTCCTGGAACAATAGTGTAATTAATCTATCATTTCTTTAGAGTATGTTATGTCTTCATTGTCTTATTAAGAGACTCGTTCTGTATGCTATTGGCTTGTGAAATTCCTGCGGTGAACCTGTCCTAAATAAATTGCTGGCAAAGACAAACTCAGTCTCTGAGCATAATTTGCTGCCAAAAAACAAAACAGGAATTAAAAAAAAAAAACCTGTGGAATGATATTATATACACACTTTTGTAGCTTCTTTGAGACCAGTTCTTTTCCAAGTGCCTGCTTGGATACCTACATTCCTCACAGAACTCCTTTGAAACCTGAGTCCTTGTTCCAGAAATAGACATGGATCCACAAAGAAGGCCGCTGTGTCATGGATATGCCAACATGTACTTGCGTAGAAATGAGAGGTGCTTCTTGAAAATAGTAACTCTTGCCTACTGATTTGTGGAGGTTAAGATACTAGAAATGAACAACTATTAAACATAAACATAAATACCAGTGGTGCCAAATAAATGTACACGTTTTGAGAGATGTTATCTATGTTACTTTTTGAAGTTGAATTGAAATACAGTAGCAACGTGTAGTATGACGTTGGCTCAAAAGATGGTGTTAATCAAATGAATCCTAGTGTCGTTCATTGTATTACAATTTTAATAGTTTTTTCCTTTCTTAAAATGTGTATACATTTTTTTTGGCACCCTCTGTGTCAATACATATTTTAGGAGGGATAATTGAGGGAAGGAAAGTTTTAGAAGGTTTATTAGTGAGAACAGTCCCCCAGAGATGGCTCAAAGCCACGGTCATGAAGGTAGTGAGGAGGACAGTTAGCTGGGTTGGGAGGATGTCACTTCTTTTCTGTCTAAAGAATAGAATTGGTACTTTAACAAGTAATCATGCTTAGGAACCACAGCTTTAGTTGGTTCTCTCAGTTAGGTTTAAGTACAGTGTGAATAAGGGTAAACTCTTGATTTTGGAATCCAGGTAGGCCAGCTAGCTCTATAAATAAATAAATAAATAAATACCCCATCACCGTGTTTCCCCGAAAATGTTTATTTTGGGGGAAACACGGTATTTGGCTGCAAACAATTCTGCTCTGATGAGGTCAGTCATATCACCTCATTTTATTGTTGAATTGGAGCTAAAGAAATGAAAAAAGGATCCCATTGACAGAAAAGAGAGAATTACTTTACGTAGTGGGTGGATAATGTGCCATGAGGTCCGATTCTTAAATATTGTGGTTGTTTGGAATCTTTTAAAAAAATTTTATAAGGCTGAAATAACGCTTGTGGCTCTGAAAGCTAAAATAATCTGGGTAATCAAAATTTATGCTTTAGGATGGAAGAGGACTATCTTGCAGATGAGAGGGAGGAAATTCCTCTTTCGCCAACCCTCTCTGCTAACTGCATTGTGGGTGAATAACTGCCTGGAGATTTTGGCTAACTTTCTGTGGTAGAGGTGATGAGTCTCTTTGAAAGATCACCTTTTGGTTGCTGTAGGCAATGAACTAGGCAAGTCACTGAGTAATCTAAAACTTTTTACTCAGAGAAAAAGGGTCACTAGGAGATACTGCAAAGGAGGGAAAGGGAAGGCTGATCTAAAGATGTTTGCCCTCCTCTTTGAGGAGTCCAGTCCTCAAATTGTTGAGCTGTATTTTTTTCCCCATAAGTTTATTTTAAATGAAAACAACTCTTTATGATGGAGATTATATTTGTCCCAATGTACATGGGTCCTACCATTTTTGAGTCCTCCTTCCTTATGTTTATCAAGATGGCTGGTTTGGGGTATATTGAATGAGGAGTTGGGAAGAATAGGATTGAAATGTTCCTGGGTTTAATCTGATTTATGGAAGACAGGAGTTTTTGTTATTGTGCAAATGTGAATGGATTCTATTTGTGAATATCTGGCCAAATAGTTAAAGGGAAATTATTCAGAGCAGAGGTAACGGATTAAAGTTATGTAAATTTCCTCCATAGCATTTGATGGAAGAAACACAATTTACGTCTTTTTTTCTAGATGTCAATTAAATCTGACTCAGAGCCCCTACACATCAGGGTAACAAGAAAGCTAAACTCATTCAATTATTATCCATCCTTCCAAAAATGGGCTTGTGTCTCAATGGTCTTACACAGTTTAGAAAAGTAATCTCTAAAAAAAAAATCTGCATGTAGTGTTCTATTAATATATTTAGTATAAAACGTACAAAAATAGAAATACAAAGAGACACATACAATGAACCAGTATTTTAAAAATATTTTAATATTAATACTAATGGACTAAACCTTTGTCATTAGTATGCGTTATAATTATCAGTGAACAAAACATGATTGAGTATGCTTCATAGTTTTAAAAATCTTGCTTGTGTCAGTGATTCAAACATTAAGTCATAAGTCCAGTTTATTTTCATGCTTGATTTTAATGAAAACAAAGCTGAAAAGATACCTACTAAAGATAAGTAGATTCAGACAGATGAAGTGCAAACTTGATTCCATTTGTGAAATTATAACCTTAATTCATATCCAATAAGAGAAAGGTTTTGTTGAAATTCATCTGGTACGTTTCCATGTTCTATGATGTCAGTGAGTCTGTGGTTCTTACACGTTTGCAGCAAGATGTTCCTTTGTTACATTTTTACTAAGGGTTCAAATCCAATGAAACTCTTTGTGTAGGCCATTTTAAAACAATCTAGAAAATTGTGTTTCTAAGTTTTTAAAGTATAAGATGTGAAGCTTCTCCTTTTTTTTTTTTTAAGATAATATGCTTATTTAATTTTGCAGCAAAGTCACATGTTTCCATTTCCAACATCTGTTTTCAAAATGTTCTATCCATAGCTCAAACTTCTTTAACAATATAATCATTTTTTCCACTCTTAAAAATTTCACCTTTACCTTGAGGGAGCAAATAAGGGTGTTTAGTTGTTTGAAAATATCTTCTAGGTGGCTTAGTACTGATATTCCCTTGTTATCACAGGGAAAGTAAACAAATTTGAAATACATGTTTTTTTGTAGAAAATATACTGGGGGTGCCAAAAAAATGTATACAAGTGAGCACTTTGGTCAATGTTGCTCAAGCAGTAGCTCGCCGTAATCATCAGTGTCTGGATGCTGATGGTAACCTCTTTAAGCACCTTTTGTAATTGCAGAAGTCAAACGTGAGTGGTATTTATTTTTTGTTATGGTATATTTTGAGTATTACAATTTTAATACAGTTTTCCTTTCTTAAAATGTGTATACATTATTTTGGCACCCTCTAGATAAAACTTTAAATTCGGCATTGCTCTTTAATACTTTGCCATTAGATAACATTATATAAAAATGGCCACACCCCTTGTCTTGCTACTATTCTGCAAGATTCTCTATTTGAGATCATGTAAATCTACAAACAGACGTATGGAAGCTGTAATACATAGCAATACATGGAAAGTTGGAGAAATCTTAAGCAAGCATTGTTAGCCCTCTGTATTGTAGACCTTCCACTTTTGTCTCAGGTTAGCTGACTGCTGTAGCCTACGTAAGAGAATCTGATAAATGGACTATGTTTAAGTACTTTTTTTTTTTACTTAATAAAATTGCACCTAAATACAAATCTAGCTCTTAGATGGAACTATAAGGTGTATATTTACAGCTGGGGAATGACTGGTGTACATTCTTCTGGGAGTGCCCTTTGACCATTAACCCACATTGACACCAGGGAACAATATTCAAGCCCTTGAGGCTCTGCTGCTACTGTGCTGGTCTTGAACCTGGGAATATTGGGTGAGGATAGGGCTTGGCCACCCAGTGTAACTTCCTACAAACAGTTACATTTGAGGTCCAGCTACCTCATTGCTGTGCTAGGGAAACGGAATGACTGTTCTCTGGACCCAGGAAATGTGCCAGTAGGGAGCTTTCTGTGTCTGCCAGCGCTTTATGCAGTTTCAGGACACTCACCATGAGGTTCTAGTCCCCCCACTTGCTACAGTCCAGGACTTTTTATAATCTTGAGAGTGTTCATTAAGTCTAGGTTCGATGTGGGGGGTGGGGATGAAGAAGGGGGATTTGAGAAGTTTGAAGAAGGCTCACCGACCTCATAGTCAACTGCACCAGAAAACCCAGTATTTAAAGTCAGGTTTGTATTTGAATACTAACTCCACTGCTTACTAGGTGACTGACCTTCACACAAGGATTAATCTGCTTGATACTATTTCTTCTCCCCTAAAGTAGACATAGAAATCTTATCTTTCAGAGCTGGTGTGAGGATTAAAGATAATGAATGTAAAATGCTTCAAAGATTATCTAGGTATTCAGTTATCAGTGGCTTTTATTTCATTTACTCTCCTTTTCCTCCTTTTCTGTGTGGATTCCCTTTTGGGTGTTTGGAAGGGACCTCCTGGTATTATAGACTGAATGTTTGTGTCCTCCCAGAATTCATATGTTGAAGCCCGAATCCCCACTATGATGGCATTTGGAGGTGAGGCTTTTGGGAGGTGATCAGGGTTAGACTGCATCAAGACGTGGGGCCCTCATGATGGATATGTAATGCTCTTATAAACAGAGGAAGGGACAGATGATCCCTCTCTTTCTTTTTCTCTCTCTGTCTCTCCGCCTCCATTCTCCCTCCTCATTCTCCTTATCCTCTTCGCCTGCCATGTGAGGACACAGCAAAAGATGGCAAATGGACTAAAAAGCAGGAAGAGGGCTGTGATATACGATGAGCAAAATACACTTATTGTAAACATTCTGGGACTCAGAATGTCTGAATTTGAATCCCAGCCCTGACACTTACGGACCCTCTGTTATTTTGGAGAAAATTTTTTAACCATTTGTACTGTATTCATCTATTAAGTGGATTTAAGTAATACCTCATAGAGTTATTGTGAAAATTGAATGAGATAATTTGTATAATGTTAAGTTCTTCACAAAAACAGTAGTATTATCAGTTGATGTTATTACTCAAGGGATTTTACATGATGTGGAAAAAATATTGTTCCTGCTCTCAAGGCTTTTATGACCAGAAAGAACGACTTTTTAGCTTGGAGAATGATGCTAAAAGCGATATGAGAGTCATACTGGGAGCTGCGTTGTCTGTTCTTAATTATAAAATACCTGTGTGTTTCCAAGTTCTTTATCACTGTCTCCTGAGCCAGATGTCCTTCTATGCCTCATTTGCATTCAGTATACTTTTTCTGATATGAAATCTTTCTTGTATATTGCTTTTTTTTTTTTTCATTTGACATTCTTAAGTCTGCTATGTGGTAACATGTCAAATAATTTGGAAATGAAATTTTAGTGTTGAGCTTATCATACCCTGCTCATTTCATTAAATAAAAACAAGAAATTCAAGATAAATAATTATTTTAGGGTTTGTATCAATAAAGCTCTTTTTAATTGGTATTTTCAAAGATAACAAATGAATATAAATAAAGGAGAAGATATTTTTTACCCTTTAAAATTCTAGATCTTGGTTACAAAGTACATTAGTTATATTATTGACAAGATAATGTAGTATTTTCTGCTAATGATTTCAAAAAAATCACTGTGCTGAATTTATAAATCAAACATTTTAATATAGCTTTTGATTTGTTCATCTTCTTAAAGTCAGAATGTTTATTCAGCTTGTTCTATTTGAAGGTATTTTAATCTCTTACAAATATATACAGACTCTCAGGAACAGACTCTGAATCCAGCACTGTCAATTCAAATTTCAGATCCATGAAAGAGTTATGTTAGTAATTACAAGACATGCTCCTTGTATTTATCACACAAACACAAAACACATAATTTGAAACAAGCATTTTCTCTTTCTTTTTTGGGGGGGACGGGGATAGAAAGTCTAGGATTCTACTGAGAATAACAAAGAAAAGCAATAGGATTATTCTACATAGTATTATACCTCTTGTTTCTGCATTTGTTATATATTTTTTCCTAAAAATCCATATAAAAGAAGCTTTAAAATTATATTTGTTTCTTAACATTAAAGAGAAGGAATGATTATAGTGCAGTAAGAGAAAATGTTTTTAAGAATCTGAGAAAATTCATACACTGAAAGAAATATATCCGTTGAGAGGAAGACATTGTGCTATGACTGAAGGGATTTTACATAAATGGAAATGACATTGTTTCTGTTCTTTAGAAATTTATGACCTAAAGGGAAATTAAGAAAAGATGTGACTATCACTGCATTTTCCTATAGCCTTTATATAACCTGACTATAACCGTTGGCAATGGGGAAAGAGCAGGTTACTGAAAACCTTCCGGAGAGCAAGTTCACTACATGACTCATAGAGAGTTAATATTTGTTTCAATGTCAAGTCCATATGCCCAGTTTCCCTGAGTCACAAATATTATTCTCACCCCGGGATTGAGTCTTGATTATCTAGTATCATCAGTATTCCTCCCAAAGTGACCATTTCCTCCATCTCCATGGATATTTTTTAATTGCTCATTAGCTCCTTTCAGGGAGGGCCAACTGTAAATATTTAAGAGCTAATAAATTTTACGCATGTTTATGAGTAAGGTTGTCTAGATATTGCCTGTTTCATACGGAAACTAAAATTGCAACAAATAGCTGAGGAATGAAATAGAATTTGTCATGTTAATCTTTTTCTCATATTATTTGATACATAAATTAATTTTGAAAAATTGAATTAGCTGGATAAAAGTAAGAGTTTTGAAAGCATATTTAGAAGTTAAAAATTAACATAATAGAAGAAAAGAGTGGAAAATTGGAAATAACGTTTTTCTCTTGCAACCACCATTCTCTAACTCTTCACCTTTGTATAACTCCTTGGGAAGTATTTTAGAATCTCCCTTTTTCTATGTGACTATATTTTGTTATCGGTGAAAATATAAATGAGATCCTTTAAATTCTTTCTTCCCCAATGTGTATCATTACATGTTTTATCTAAGATCTCTGTAACATTGATGTAAAAATTAGCATAATTAAGGCTGGATTGGTATAAAGAGGCAATGTTTTGGAAATCTTAGAATCATTGAATGCTAGGATTTATTGTTCTTTTACCCTCTACTTCACATTGATTTCTAGAAAATAAATGATACAGGGATATTCTTTTCCCCCAGCTTTAATGAGATATAATTGACATGTAACATTGTATAAGTTTAAGGTATACATACACATATATTGCAATATGATTACCACTGTAGCATTAGCTAACACTTTAATCATATCACATATCATTTCTTTTATGTAGTGAGAATGTTTAAGATTTATTATCTCAGCAATTTTCAAGTATATAAGTACTATTAACTATAATCACAATACTGTTTATAGATCCCCAAAACTTAATTCTACTGTTTCTATGAGTTTGGCTTGTTTAGATTTCACATATAAATGATCTCACATAGTATTTGTCTTTCTCTGTCTAACTTATTTCACTTAGCATAATGCCCTCAAGGTCTGTTTATGTTGTCTCAAATGGCAGGATTTCCTTCTTTTTCATGGCTGAATAATATTTCGTGTGTGTGTGTGTGTGTGTGTGTGTGTGTGTGTGTGTAAAAAACACATTTTTATCCACTTGTCCATCAATGGACACTTAGACTGTTTCCATATCTTGACTATTGTGAATAATTCTACAACAAGTATGGGAGTACAGATATCTCTTTGAGTACAGATTTCATTTCCTTTGGCTATATACTGGGAGTAGGATTACTGGATCATATTGTAATTCTCTCTCTTTTTTTTTTTTGAGGAAACTTTATACTATTTTCCATAGTGGCTATACCTGTTTATATTCACACCGATAGTATACAAGGGTTAACAAATAGATGTTCTTGTCAGATGAACTCTTCTCTGATTTTGGATAGACTGACTTCCAGGAATTTGTCTCATTTATGCCCTTGGTAGGCCAATTGCAATGAAAATCTTAGGTTACCTTTACCTGTACCTTATGGGAATCTCAAACTTAGAGCATGTTCATAATAGTGTTAGGGAGAGAGTGAATGATATGCCAGTGAGGAGACAGTAAGAGTGCCAATGAGAGAATCTAAAACAAGAAATGTGGATTATCAGAGTCCAAAGTCTAACTGGACTGTGCTAAGCCATAGTTCCATTGTGCTTCATCATGCAATTTCTCATGGTCTGAAAAACTGTTCAGTTCTTTAGTGGAATGCCCCAACACAATGTGAATGGAGGCACGGACTGAAAATATCTATTGACTAATTACTGTTACTTGGCTGCTGTAGTCTTGTTGTTACAACAGGAAAGATTATCATCTTCTATTTACTTGTATTTTTATTTTCATTCTCTATAATGATGCCAGGTTGATAATAATTACTATCAACCTCACAAGGGGTATTTTAATTATTAAAGTGATAACGTCCTAAGAAGTACTATAGATATGAAGCAAAGAGAGTGAAGTAAGATATATTTAATAAATAATATACCACAGCAGATTTCATTTTCCTTGCAAAACAAATTAATCATGTAGTGAACTTCTTTTCCCTTCATATTATGTGACCAAGACTTTACTGAAGAATTTCAGGACCTATCAGTTAGGGTGTAAGCTTAGATGTGTGTAAGAGACCGGCATTAGCAATGTCCTAAATATTATAAAAGTTTACTTCTCTGTGTTTGTAAAAACCTGGAGGCCGATGGCCTGCGTCTTAGCATGTTGGCACCTTTTCAAAAGGTCATTCAGGGACACAGCTTTCTGCTATCTTGTGACTCCACCATCCATGATGTGTTAGCCTTGTTGTTGTGGTCCAGGATAACTTGCTATTTTGTCCACATCCTGGGCATCAGGATATTGGGAGAGTTGGGGGATGAGATACCCTCCTTCCCTTTAAAGGTATATCCCCAGAATTACACATATAACTTCCCCTCAAATTATATTGACTAGAACTTAGGCCCATGGCCATGCATAGCTATAAGTAAAACTGGGAAATAGTTCTTCTGGGTGGCCATGTACTAAGTAAAAACCTAAACGCTCTATTCCATCCAGCAATAGCAGGATACACACTCTTCTTAAGTGCACACAGAACATTCTCCAGGATAGAGCATAGGTTAGGTCACAAAACACATCTTAGCAAACTTAAGAAAGCTGAAATCATAGCAATTATGTTTTCTGACCATGATGATATGGAACTAGAAATCAATAACAGGAGGAAAACTGGAAAATTCACAAATATGTGGAAATTAAACAACAGACTCCTGAATAACCAAGGGGTCAAAGAAGAAATTAAAACGGAAAGAAAAGATATCTTGAAATAAATGAAAATGGAAACATAGCATACCAAAACTTATGGGCTGCAGCAAAAGCAGTTAAGAGAGTGAAGTTTATAGCAATAATTACCTACATTAAAAAAACCCCACAAAAATCTCAAATATACAACTTAACTGTACAACTCAAGGAACTAGAAAAAGAAGACTACTCAATGGGGAAAGAATAGTCTTTTCGATAGATGGTGTTGTGAAGACTGGATATTCACATGCCAAAGAATGAAGTTAAACCCACCACTGACAGAAATTAACTAGAGATGAACTAAAGGCTTAAACATAAGCCCTAAAGTCTTAAAACTCTTAAATGAAAACATAGGGAAAAAAGCTCCTGGACATTGGTCTTGGCAATGATTGTTTGTATGTGATACTAAAAGCATAAAAAAGAAATGCAAAAATCAATGTTGGAGTACCTCCAACAAAAATCTTCTGCACAGAGAAAGAAACAATCAACAAAATGAAAAGGCAACCTGTGGAATGGGAGAAAATATTTGCAGGGGTTAATATCGAAAATAAAGAGAGAACTCATGCAACTCAACAGGAAAAATATATGATTACAAAATGAGCAGACATTTTTCCGAAAGAAGACATACAGGTGGCCAACAGGTACATGAAAAGGTGTTTACCATCACTAATCATCAAGTAAATGTAAATCAAGACTACAATGAGATATCACCTCACAACAGTTAGAGTAGGTGTGATTAGGAAGACAAGAGATAACAAGAGTTGGTGAAGATATGGAGAAAAAGGAATCCTTGTATGCTGTTGGTGGGGATGTAAATTGGTACAGCCACTATGGAAAACAGTATGGAGATGCCTCAAAAATTAAAAAATAGAACTACCATATGACCCAGTAATCCCACTTCTGGGTGTACATACAAAGGACACGAAATCAGGATCTTTCAGAGATATCTGCACTCCCATGTTTATTGTAGCATTAGTCACAATAGCCAAGATATGAGAGATGAATGGATAAAGAAGATGTGAGACACACACACACACACACACACACACACACACACACACACACACAGAGAAAGGAATATTTTCAGCCATAAAAAGAAGGAAATCCTGCTATTTGTGACAACATGGATGATGCTTGAGGGCAGTGAGTGAAATGAGTCAGACAGGAAAAGACAAATACTGTATAATCTTTCTTACATGTAGAATCTAAAAAATCCGAAGTCATAGAAGCAGAGAGTCAAATGGTGGTTGCCAGAGACTGGGGGAAGGGTGTATGGAAAAGGGGAGACATTGGGCAAAAAGATACAAACTTCCAGTTATAAGAGAAATAAGTTCTGGGATACTGTGTACAGCCTGGTGACTATTGTTAAAAAATGTTGCGTTGTGTACTTGCTAAGAAAGTAGATCTTAAATGTTCTTACCATAACAACAATAACAGTATAATTCTGTGAGGGAGGTGAAGGATGAGTTGACTAGTGTTTTTGTGGTAAACATTTCACAATATGTATGTGTATGAAATTATCCCATCATACACATTATACTTATACAATGGTATGTGTCAATTTTATCTCAATAAAGCTGGAAAGGAAAAAAAAACAACAAAAAAACACAAACCCAAACACACGAAGTTATTTTTAATGCTGGAGGAGGAAATGATACGGGGAACAGTTAGCAGTGTTCTCCACAGGGGCCATATTTGGCACAGGGTTATATCACATCATAGCACAGCACAGCACAGCAGAAAAATGTGAAAATTACATTAGTAATGCCTGATCTTGAAATTCCTTACAGTATTCCATCCAGCAGGGAATTTTCTCTGGTCTTCTGTTCCAGGTTTACCATTCAACCGTGTTTCAGGAACCTCTAACATTCCCCTTTTCGTCTTCTCTTTGGCTCTTTAGCCTTATTTTCCAACCTGCAAATTTTTCCTTTTTTCATAATTGAGAGACCATTTATCTGTCCCTTTGCCTGATGCTAGAATAATGGCTTCAAAGACAACTGTTACAAAGATCAAACTGATAATCTAAATAAGTGAAGTGGACCAGGTATGAGGCAGGAGGGAGTAGTGGAGACAGTGATAGATTAGAGGGTGTGTGCCCCGTCTACGACGAAAATAGCTTACTCGACTCTGGAAATGGTGCCATTCTAGATTACAGTCCAGGTGGCCACATCTCCTAGCTTTTACAGGGGAGCTGGTAGTTTGAATTCTTACTCGTAAGTTAACTTTTTCTTATATTTAAGTCCTGAAATTTGGCAGAGCTAACATTATCTTTGCTTTAAACATGAAGTAACTGAGGCTCAGAAAATTTAAATTCCTTGCCTAAATATTATAACAAAAATGAGGTGGAAGTGAATCAAGGATTCATATCTTCTCACACCTTGCTCAGGGCACTTCCTAGTCACTTCAGTCTTTTGAGAACTGTGACTAGTTTAAATATATAATACATTGTGAAATCTCAGCCCTCAAGCCCTCAAGAAGTACTTGAAAATCATTAAAAACTCATTTCAGTTTCCTGAGAAGTAAACATTATTGTGCTATTTTATAGAAAGAAGAAAAAGATTCCCGCTCAGTCATCCTGGGACTGTTGTCAGTTCCAAATTGTGTTTCTTGCCTTTATATTACTAGAATTTTATATGTTCATTGTCATTCTCTGCTGTGATTCTAAATGTAGCATCTTCTTTGATAGGAGAACTCACTTCAAGCAGACAGGGACAAGTCCATGAATTCCAGAGAAGGGAAATTAAGACTTGTCTTTGCATGTGATGATTAGGAGAGGACTGCATGACCTAAGCAAATCATGTGCATATTCAGAAGAATTTTAAAATAAAATTAATGCATACATATGGCGAAAACAAACAAACAAAACCAAGGGATGCACAAGAGATGTCTTAGCCTGGATTCCCGTTGTCAGTTGATTCTGAGATAAGGGGCTCTGGGAAGGTGGGTTATTTGGGAGGTAATTATGCAGAGAAGGGAGAGAGTGGGAAGGTTTAAAAAGGAAAGAAGATAAGTTATTATAAAGGTGTTAGTGAGTTGGTCCCCACTGCGGACAGCTGCAGCTGGACCACACAAAGATCTTACGAGGAGTATGCAGAACGCCTCTCAGAAGGACATGTCCGACGATTGCCTGGAGAAGCACTGACCATGACGTCCACACCCCACAGGTTGCACATCGATGCATGGGACGGCCGCCCACTGGCACGCTGCTCTGCGGCAGCATCACACAAGCCCTGGAGGATCAAGGGAACGCCGTGCAGGTGGCGTGCACTGCAGGTAAGGAGCCACCAGTGTGAAATGAGTTGAAGCCTGCACAGTGATCAGCATGGCACGGCTGGAAACAAAGGTGAGGCCAAGCATCTATTAGCCTGTGCACACGTGGTGTCTGATGCAGCGGCTTGAAAGAAAGAATAGCAGTGCCCCATTTGGCTATTCTGGTCTTTAGTCTTATGGTGGGGGGTACATCATGTAAGTCTTAATAATACAAATATTTCACTATTTCTCAATTTCTCAAATTTATGCCCCACTACGTCTTCCTCTGCGTTGTTATTATTTTCAGTTATTTTACTGGTATTGTTGTAGTTTTCAATAATATACTCAAAAGCATGATTTCTTCTTTTATTAGTCAACAGTTAATTTTGACTTCTTAATAAGTAAGTTGATATTTTTTTTTATTGTTACTTTCATCTAGGTCACTCCATATTTGCCTCCAGCAGTTGACAGCTATACCTTTTATTTTTTTGAGTATCAAGGATGATAGCCTATGCATTCTGTTTTGCATTCTTAATTAAGTTATATGTGCTTCCTCTATAGTTAGATTCTAAGAGTTGATAATAAATTGAATTAAACTATTTTGCCTATATAAATATTATTTTATGCAAAGCTGAAAGATATGCTAGAATTTTATTTTTCTCAACTGATCCAAAATCATGACCCTTGTACAACTTGAAAAAGACTATTTCTAGCATTAAGGTCCAAATGAGTTCTCTTTCTTACATGCCATCAGAATCTGAAAATCATTCCATATAGACTTCAGTGTGTGTGTGTGTGTGTGTGTGTGTGTGTGTGTGTGTGTATGCGTGTGTATGCATGCATGCACGTGTGCAATGTAGGCATGTGTATTTCCTTGGAGTTTCTAATTGCCTTGCATTTCTTCTTGTTGAAAGAAAAATAAACCTTAGTCACCATATCACTTCCAGTTTCTTAATCATTCTATCTATGGAATGGCATTTATCCCATACATTTTTTTTTTTTTGAAGACCTTTTTGGTGCTGTTTTCTTGATATAATTTTGACCAATTGTGTTTTGTACTTATTCTATTTTAAAGGGCGTGAGGTTATATTTAGTGTACTCTGTCTAGCGTTTCTTGGCTCTCACATTTTCCTTTTTTTGATTTTGACTGAGTTTGTGTATTTCAATATGTTCTCAAGTAACTCAGAAACCGTCTTGGCAAGAAGTCTTATATCTCTTAATATGTTTGAAAATGCCTTGTATTTGCACTCATGTTTGATTGACAGTACAGCTGGTCTGAGAGTCTAGTTCACAATACCGTTTCCTCAGATCTTTGAAAATACGGCCCCATTGTCTTCTTGTATAAAGCTTTCTAAATGAGAAGTCTAACTCCACCCTAATTCTTTTGTTCTTTTGTTGTTGTTGTTCTTTTTTGCATGCACTCTCTTTCCCCAAACTCTACTCTGGAAACTTTTAGTATCTTCTATTTCTTTACCTTTGAATTTCTGACATTTAAAACAAAACATCTTCTAATTAATTGCCTAATAGCAGCTTTTTATAGCAAGATTCTTGTTCATGAATCTATTTTTTGATCTTTGCTCGAGAATTTTTTTTTATACCAGCCAGAATCCACCACAGCCTGAATTTTCTGTGCCCCTCATTTGCATACTATCTTAGCAAATGATACAGCGCTGAGGAAATTTCTGAACTTGGTGCTGTGAATGCACCGTAGTCTTTATGTCAGGCTATTTGATGCTTACTGTTAGAGTGGCTTTGTCAGTTGAAGACTGGATAGCTTTTATCCTTGGACTAGTTCTTTTTGGGATACTTTTACTCAATATATGAATATTATGTCAAAGACCATAAGCATTAAGGTGTTAACCTGCAGAATGAACCTCCAGCTTAACCCAGTGGCAAGATCCAGAACCAGCCTGATATCCATTTTTATGTCTATAACCAAGCCTCAAATGTATCATAATTTTATTTATTCTTCTCAAACCTGAAATAAAATTTATTTTTAATGAGAAAAACAAAAGCTGTCAGTCTGTCTTCAATGAATTTGCTTGGCACTCAGAAGACCCCCGTCGTGTGAAGATTTTTGACTTTCCATGGCTCTGGGACATTTTCTTACCTTTTTTTTTTTGCTTCATAAAAATGTGATGTAGAGTCAACACTCATACCAGTAGACTTGACTTTCTCCAGTTGGTTTATTCAACCTGTTTAGAGATGATTTCTCTTATTGTTTGCTTGGACTACAAATTACCACCACGGGTTGCTGTTGCTCTGCATATGGGGAGGGAAGGAAAATGATGTTGATTTTACTTCTGAAGCTTCCCCGTTTTAATTCCTGCCTCTCACTCCTTCTGAGCTTGGGGTCTCTAGAAAGAAGCCGGAAGACTGAATCCTACTCCGATTACAGCCTCAACCTAAGCTTATCCCTTAGTTCTTTTACTCTCTTTTAATAAGCATACTTTCCCCGAAATTCTACCTTCCAGAAATTTGTTGAACTCTCTAGAGTGCTATGGTCCTCCTCCCATTCTAATCCTCTCACTTGCTTGGTTTAGTTCCCTCTTATATTCCTTTGAGGTTATTTTAATGGCATCTCCTGAGGAAGCTTAAGGCATGTCTACTTTTATTTTTGTTTAAATTTCTTAATACAAAGCTTAACCCTTTCTTCCCTGTACTTGGTTTTATCTTGGAAAGCACTGAGTTAATATGAGTTTTCACTATGGTCTTGATAATAGAAATATGGGTATTCACTCCTGAGAGAGAAATAGATGTGATGCTTATGAAAATAACCGATACCTTTTCTAATTGTTTCTTTTTCATAAAATAGTAACAAAATGCTTTCACACCTCCTTCAAAAGAGTTGATGATATTCTTTTAGTGCCTGGGAATATTTTTGATGTTTGAGCTCAGTGTAAAAGGAGAGAAAATGTAAAATTAAACAGTAATGTTTTACAGAAGTTATTGTTCTGTGGCGAGCCTGTTTTTCTGTCAGCTGGGAGTCTTGTGTAGAGAGTAAATCCCCATCAGTGATTTAGCATGTATAAAGCACATCAATCTTTTTTATTATATTTTGTGAGCCTTGACATTTATGATAATTTCCCCATATCTACTTAAAACTCTTTCTCTTATGATTGCATTATTAAAGTGGATTTTTTGCCCTTGTTGGCTTATCTCATTAGCATGTGTTTATCATATATTTTCAGGGTAATTACCATTTTGGAATAATGCGCACAACATTAAATAGATTCCCTAGTTTTCAAAGGTGTCAAGATAAAGGCAGCAGCTTTCACCCCTCCCATCTCTAATCCCCATCCCCTTGAAAGACTACAAAAGACATTTTAATTTCTTGTCACTTGGGTCAATTGGATAATGGCAAGGATAATATGCCCCTCTTCCCCCACTGTGTGTCCACAGTTGGTCCTGGAAGGAAAAAGAAACACACTGTAGAAATGTGATGGCAATACACATTTCTACAGTATTCTCATTTTCAATGCCTCTGTTTCTTGTCCATCAATCTGTGTTCTGATTTTTGGATGTAAGAAATGACAGTATCCTAATTGATATTTGTACACAAGGGGAAAAGCTCATGTTTTCTCATCCTTTCTTAGAGTGAGAGTTTGATGTGAAAGTACAATTTAGGGAAGGGATCTTCTTTATAGTGTTTGCGTTGTGAATGTTCCATTAGAAATCTTGGGTTAGTTTATCGAGTAGCATAAATCATAGAAAATATTTTCAGCATGTACCATAGATATGAACTACAAATTCTGTTAGAGGCACAGTACTTGAAGAATAGAATTTAAAAATTCTAATGATCTATCCATTGAATAAGGATGAGAATATCTGCAATTTAAAATATATTAGCCTTGTTGGTATAATAATATTCAATAATTATATTCATTATGATATTTTGAATTCTTGCAGAAGTCCACAGTATATGTAAAGCTTTCCAATTTAGTGGTTTTAAAAGCAAGATGAGAAGTGTGGAATGGCGGACTAAATATTCATTCAGTAAATTTCTGTCGAAGACCTACTGTATTCTAGGCAGTCTGTTAGGTACTGGAAATATAGCAGCAAGTATTGTATCTTGCTTCCAAAATTTATAGTCCAGCGAAGCAGAGAGATGAAATAAAAATAGGACAATAAGAATAATCACAAAATTGAAAATGAAGAAAACAATAGTTAGTATTTACTAATGTAGCCAGGGTGCAAATTGATTTTAAATAGAGTGATCTGGGAAAGGCTGTCTAAAGAAATTAGATTTAAGCAGAGATATGAAGATGGAGAAGGAGTTATCCATGTCAGAGGCATATGAAAAGGCTGGGAGGCAGGGCTGAGTTTGAAATTTTAGTGGACTTATCAGAAGCTGTTTGGTTAGTACCAATGAGTAATGGGGGAGGGAAGAAGAGGATAAAACCATAGCAGACAGCAGGGAACTCATGAGACGGGATTTTGACAGGCTGAATATACAAATGGACAATGGCCAGATCATACGAGGTTTGACAATTAAGTTCGGGAACTTGTTGCAACAATGTTGCAAACATTTTTTGATATCAGAGGGATTATTCATTATGAATTTGTACCAACTGGACAAACAGTTAACCAAGTTTACTATTTGGAAGTGCTAAAAAGGCTGTGTGAAAAAGTTAGATGACCTGAACTTTTCCCCAACAATCCATGGCTCTTGCATCACGACAATGTACCAGCTCACTCGGCACTGTCTGTGAGGGAGTTTTTAGCCAGTCAACAAATAACTGTATTGGAACATCTGCTCTACTCACCTGATCTGGCTCCCAGTGATTTCTTTCTTTACCTGAAGATAAAGGAAATATTAAAAGGAAGATATTTTGATGACATTCAGGACATCAAGGGTAATACAACGACAGCTCTGAAGGCCATTCCAGAAAATGAGTTCTAAAATTGCTTTGAAGGGTGGACTAGGTGCTGGCATAAGTGCATTGCTTCTCAAGGGGAGCACTTTGAAGGTGACCGTAGTGATATTCAGCAGTGAGGTATGAGCACTTTTTCTAGGATGAGTTTTTGAACTTAATTGTCTGACGTCGTATGTAAAAATAGAACTTTGACCCCACAACTTGTAACAATCTGTCCAGGATACCAACCCCTTACATATAATAAACACCCAGGAAGCCAGTCTGTTATAAATCAGACTTGCAGGAAGCCAAATTGCTATCTCTAGTGACAATCCAGGAAGCTAAACGATAACTTCCATAACAATCCCATATGGCTGGGACTTGATTAATAACTGACAACTTCCCTAGTTTTTGTCCCTGCTTCCAACTTAGGACCAACCAGAGGAAGCCAAATATGCACCCTAACCAATGGCATAGGATGCCTCACTTCAGTTAGACTGCCTATAGAGTCCCCATGCCCACAGCCTTCAACGAGGCCTAGAAGCCTTCCCTTTTTCCATTAAACTTTCCCACTCCTCTGCCTGTTTGAGTCTCTGCCAAAATGCAAGTGATGCTGGCTGACTCCCATGCTATAGCAAACTCAGAATAAATAGCCTTATTTTTCTCATTTGGTTGGTTTTTGTGTTTTTCCACATTTTAGAGGTAACAGTGAGGAGTTTGAAGTTTTTTCTAAGTGCAATGGAAATCCCTGGAAAGACTTTAAACAGGGCAGTGACATGATGTGAATGACCTCTTAAGATCGTTTGTGCAGATATGTTCAGAGCAGATTGTATTGGGGCAAGAGAAGAAATGGAGAGACCCATTGGGAGGGTATGGTTGTGGCTTGGGTAAGAGGGGATGGGTGAAGACTGATGGCAGCTGTAGAAATAAAGAAAATTGGATGGATATGAAGTATATATGTTTGAGGAAAATCATCTGTTTCTAGGCATAGAAGGTAAGCAATGTGATGAGTCACCTCACTGGAGGTGTAGCTATGTTCAAGAGTTATCTATCCAAGCTAATTATGAGAAAGTACAGAGGAGCTAGCATTCACGAATCATGTGGCATCTGAAATACTTCTATAACAACACGTGAGCGGAATTTTAGGAACTTCTGATTTCCAGGTCCAGTCAGCTTTTTATTCCAAATCTGGAGCTTTCCATGGAAGGGGTCTTACTTTAGTGCTTCAGCAGAGAAATATGCCCATTAGCCCTTCTTCTGTGGAATCAGTAATATAAGCCTGTGTTTTAAAGTGGACTGGAAAATACCGATAAGAAAGCACTAACAAAAAGAGACAAACTCTCAAGCCTATCTTCTCTACCAAGAGTTAAAAAGCATCTACCTTGAAACCTGAAAACCAGAAAGACTCTCATCTGCATTTCTGCTGTATCTTTCACCTCTGAGGAACTAAATACAGCGTGTTTATTTTCCCATATCGATGTGGGAAGGAAGATTCAGAATGGGAATATGTATGTAAAGAGGCTCTGGGAAATGCCATGGGAAATATCAGATAACATTTTATTGGTTAGAGAATTCATTCAACAAATATTGTGCTAATCCTGTGTGTCAAGCACTGATCTTCGCATCGGGGATGTCGTGGTAAATAAGATAGGTTGAATTCCTAATTTCATGGCGTTTCTGTACTAATGAATATATAAGCAGAGAGAAACATAAAAACATGTAAGTAAGTAGATAGATAGGAGATAATTTAAGATAACACAGAATTGCTGTTCTGGAGCAAGATATCAGGGGAGAGTTAGTAGGGTGGGCAGGAAAGACCTAACAGAGAAGGTGAATACAGTATATCCACAACATAGAATATAAACTCAGCTACTGAAAGAATGTTTACAGAACGTCAAAAGAGGCTCAACGTCATTGCTCATCAGTGAAATGAAATCAAAACTATAAGATACCATTTCACATCCAAAAGAATGGATACAATTTTAAAGAAAATATATTGAGACTACCCAATGTTGGTGAGGACCTGATATAACTGGAACTCTCACACTTTGTTGGTGGGGGATGTAAAACGATATAACCACTCTGAAAAAAACTAGTGGATTCTTATAAAGGTAAATATATACATCTACTCAGTGGCCCAGAAATGAAAACATATGTTCACAAAATGACGTGTACAAGCATGTTCATAGCATCCTTAAAAACTGGAAAGAACCCCACGTCCATCAACAGGAGAAAGTATAAATTCACTGTAACATATTCATGCAGTGGAATATTACTGATTAATAAAAAGGGACAAACTACTGATGGTCAACAACATGAATAAATCTTACACACATTAGGTTGAACTAAAGAAGTCAAACACAAAAGAATACATGAAGTCTGATTCCATTTGTATGAAATCCAAGACCGGGAAAAACTATTTTATGGTAATAAAAATCAGAAAGTTGATACTTCTGAGGTGGTGGTGGTCGTGGTGGTAATTGACTGGAAAGAGGAATGAGGGAACTTTCTGGGAGTGACAATGGTTATGTTTTATATTTTGATTTAAGCTTTTGGTATATAGGTATATAAAAATGGCAAAAGTAATTGAATGGTGCGTTTTTATTGTATATGAAACAGTCTATTATAATAATGCAATACTATAAAGTGAAGTAGGTTTGGAAAAGAAAAAATGATTTATATGGGGGAAATGCTTGCTATAAATGCTTGTCAATAAATAAGAGAGCTACAAATTTGTGTGTACAGTATGACCTAATCCTAGTCCATGTATAATGGATAGAAGGAAAAGGACTAGAGGAGGTATGCTACAATATTAATAATCATGATTAACATTACTGCTGGAAAGATTATGGATGATTGTTATTAAGCATGATTATGATGGGTAGTTGGTTAGTTAATTTAAACTCTGTTAAAGTTAGACGATCAAAAGAAAAACACATACATACCCTAAATATCTAAATATTTTATTTAAACTTTCAACCAACAAATGTTCATTTATTTCCTAAATACAGGCTCTTTTTTCTTCTTTTAGTAAAGTTCTGCTAACTCTAAACTGGAGCTCCATGTTTTTCTTATAAAAACTACACTCACTTTGACTTTTTTAGTAAGGATTTAAAGAGGTTTGACACCAATCTGAGTGTAGATTATGATTAAGAAAATTATTTTACCCACACTTAATTCAATAGCAATTTTTAATTACTTACCTTTAGCCAGTGTTTCCAAAGAACTCAAATTATTTTTATAGACACAATAGCTCTTTATTTTCATGCTCATATTTTCTTAGTTTATGTGACATTTAATTACACTTCATAAACACATTAATAGGTACAGCTGGCGTAATCGAGTTTGTGAATAAATAACCTTATTTTGGTAAGCATACAAATCAACCCGTGAGAGGAGACATTGCAAATATGCCAGACAGAGACTTGCCAGCCACAAGCAAACTTTGTATCCCTGGGCGTTAGTCGGTATGTTTTACAGAGAACATGGAGAGTGTTAATTAATCTAGGAAGTCTGTTAAATGGATATCAGTTAAGAGAACTTCTACTAAACTTTTCTAATTTCTTACATTAATCATATCATTTTCAAATCAGAAAAAGCAAGCATTTACATTATTTAAAGTTGATATAATTAGCCATAAGATAGTTAATAATACAAGTAAAATCATTTAAAAATGATTATGTCAAATGAGTTCTAAGAACATGCAGCAATCTCAGAGTTTCAAAATTTACAGAGTTCCTTCAAATATTTTTCCTCTGAATTTTGGGAAAGGGAGACACATAAAGAAGAATGTTGGCAGATTGTCAAGGAGGGGATGTTGAGTTCTGCCCCGAAGACAGCTTTAGCATGATGGCCTTAAGGAAATATGACAACATAGCCTTAGCCCAGGGACAGTCTGTGAATTTGTCCCTGCCTTGGGCCATATCAGAAGGACACACTAGGAAGTAAGAAACAAACTCTGGTAGAAAATAGATTGGTTTTGGGTCCAGAAAGCTGGGGCTTGGCCTCCTCATGTTTCCATTTTGCTTCCTTTTGGACTTCAGGAACTTAATGAGCTTAAATCTTAAACCCCATAATCAGGTATAATTATCCACTTTAGAAGTGCCCTTGTAGGGCTAATATAAGATGATTTATTTAAAGAATTTAGAGAAGTGCCCAACACACTGGAAATGTTTAAAAACTGTTCTTATTCCCAAATCTTATTCCGCTCTAAGTATACCTTAAAAGGGTTGTTGGAGGCAAATGGGTGGGACTAGATATTTTATTTGCACTTCTTCATGTGTCCCTGAGAAATATAGGTGACTTTTCTCATTGCTATAACTTATGAAAACAGGACTTTTTGAGGAGGTGAGAGAAACGGGAGAGCATGCAGATCTGTTTCATTTCTCCCCGCCTGTCTACTGATCAACTCAATGTGCTACTGTGGCTTCTGCCTCCACCGTTCCCTAAAACTCTCCCTTGGCCAAGTACATTTAATGGCTTGCTATTACTAAAACTTATGGACACTTTTAGTGCTTATCTTCCTTACCTCTTAAGGACATTTGACTCTTTTGATTACCCTTATCTTCTTGACACTTTCTGTTCTTTAGGCTTCCATAACAACTCTTATTTCTGCTTTATTTCCTGCCCTCTCGTGGCTGTATTTTAATCTCCTTCTATAGATAATTCTTTCTTGGCCCATCTCTTTAATACCGTTATTTGCCAAGGTCCTTTTCTAACCCTCACCTGTTCTTGTTTTTTAAACTGTTCCTGAATGATCTTACCTGTTCCAACAGCTTCAGCAGCTACATGATTTCTAACAGCACCCAAAGCCTAATGTTAACCAGAGATTAACATTAGAATCAAAATCCCTGTATCTCCCTGACTGCTGGGCTTCACAACATAGATATTTCAGTGGTAAATTCAAACAACATGTTCTTGTTTCTCAGCTCTATTTCTACCCACCCAGTTCATGAAAACAGTGCCTTTTTGTTGCTGTTGTCAAGTGACAAATCAACAAATGACCATCCAAGACAAAAACCAGACAGTTCTTAATCTTTGACTCAGCAATTGATCAAAGGTCAAATTAATTTACTTCTTTTATACTTACTAACACTACCTACCTTGTTCCCTGTTTCAGGTGTCCACTTCACCTTTCTGTGACTCAGGAATATATTCCGATTAGCCTCAACCAATCATTGCCTCACCCTAAACCCTACACTTTTTCATTCTAACTCCCTGTTTGAATAAAAACATTCAAGGGCTCTAAGCCTTACTGTTGATTATGTTTCTCAGGTTAAACACATTGACTTTTTTTTTTTTCTGCAGAAGAATTCACAGGATTCAATTATTTAAGAACCTAGTATTGTTATTTGTATTATTTACATTCTGTTTCTCTGTGAGAGTTTACTGGGATTTGTAATACTAAAGTTGGTCTCAACTCTATCCTGTCTACATATTAAATTGATAGATGTTTGTTGTACAGCTAAGTCTAATACCTGTTTTCCTGAAAATAAGACCTAGCTGGACAATCAGCTCTAATGCTTCTTTTGGAGCAAAAATTAATATAAGACCCGGTCTTATATTTATAATATATTTATATTTATTAGACCGGGTCTTATAGTAAAATAAGACCAGGTCTTATGTTAATTTTTGCTCCAAAAGACGCTTTAGAGCTGATTGTCTGGCTAGGTTTTATTTTCGGAGAAACACAGTATTTTTTCTGTAGTTAAATCCAGCAATATTCTTATGGATCCTCTATCAATAAAAAAGAGTTTCTAATTGTGATGGATGTTTGTGAATGCTTATAGAGTTACAGTATGAGGAGTTTGGCTGTGGAATTTGAATTCATATTTGCGTTTATATACATGTTACTTTAGTAGTTCAGAGCCTCCTCGGCCCAAATCATATCTTATTTGGTTAAAACAAAAACTGGGGTTTGCAAAACAAAAACAGCAATGTGAAAGACTATAAATATATGAGTGTTTCTACTTTAGAATAAAGAGCTTGTCAGCCAGCTCTGTCATATCTAAAGACGATTCAAGGTAACTAAAGATTCTTTGGGCTTGAATGGTGTGACCAAAGGCTGGATCAGACTTAAGGAAGTAAACTATTGAAATGATGGCCCATATTATAGACAAAAATGAAAGAGATATTTGTCTCCCATTTTAATTGTTTTTGACATGGGACACAAATTCTACCTGTATCTCAGTTCTTAACCATCGAGGATTTCAAGGAAGCCTTAGAAAAATAGAATTTTTTTGACTTTTTTCCTGAAAAATTAAACTGTAATTTTATTCTCAAAGAAAGTTTTGCTTTTCATATGAAAAAAAGGGTATTGTTTTGAATATTAGGTTTAATAAATATTAAAAATATCTCAAATACCACAGTTGATTTTCCACTTTAAAAAGGATGTCAGGCTTAGCTGTTAAAACAAACAAACAACAACAACAACAGAAAAACAGTTGAATTATCTTCAAGTGTCAGGCTGACACTTCAGTGTTGTTTGTTTGCTTTTTGGTCATCATGCGGAGATAACCTGTCCTGAGTCCACACATTTTAGTACACTAATTATGTGGCAAATTTTGCCTGTATTATGTGCTCAATTATTTAAAGGGGATGATATTAATCGTTATTATGCATTTCTATGGTGATTTTGTCATTGAAAGCAGACTTGGGTCACCAAAGGGATAACAATTGTCAACATACACATGCAAAATATTTAACGTATGTAGTAACAAAATAATACAAATTGAAATGACAATATAGCTTTTCTTCTGTCAGATTACAAAAATGGAAAATATAAAATCCAAAATTTTTATAGGGTTTAAATAAATGGACATTATTATATATTCCAAGTAGAAGTATATATTAGCGCAGTATTTTCGAAGATGGGCCATAAATACCAAAAGCCTTAAGCGTACTCGTATCCTTTAACCCAGAGATCCCACTCCTAGAATTTAGCCTAAGGAAACAACCAGAAATTTGAAAAAATAATCATGCATTGGAAAATAAGGTAATATTATTTATAATTTAAAAAAAAATTGGAAATGATCTCAATATTGAGTAATAGAGAATAGATCAAGTTATTTATGAAACATCCATAAAATCAAATAACATTATATATGGAATATGGTGTAGTAGATAAAAGGATGAACATTTTTGCTTACTTTCTAATTTTTCTAGTGCTCTGGTTGGTTTTTAAGTGGATAAATGGTCATTGGACATACAATGTGTTTTGTATTTTATCATTGATTAAAAATAATTTGGAGGTTAAAAATCTATGTATCTTTACACAAGTTCCCCCACCTTCACTGTAAGTAACAGTCTCTCTTCAGTCAAACAGACGTAAGCGTCTCCTACCTGTGCTCCTATGAACACTATTACAGTGAAAGTCAAAAGGTTTGACTCAGACTACAAGTTATATATTCAGAGATAATATACATTTCTATTTTATGTGTTGATGATCAACCTTCCTCACCAGCCTCCACATGATGAGCAGGAAAATAAATGTAACTTAATGTTGAATCTGTTCTAAACCATGAATCTAATGATTTGACCAATCTCTTTGGTAGTTTCAGTCCCTTTAACAAATGCTCAGTGTTTCAGATTTCTCTCTATCTTCCCCAACTCTTCTATGAGATGACTCCGTGTGGGAGGTAGACTTTATGCCATGTTATGGAAGGACTGGAGCCTGAGATTGCCGAGCCCCTGGTTCCGTAGCATACTAAGGCTCGTAAACCAGCAAAGCCAAGTGTCATGGAAACAGAAGCAATTTTTTCGTGAGTCATTAAATGCTATAGAAATGGGTGACTCAATCATTTGAGTCATTGCATAAGTCTACGTATTTACCCAAGACTTATGGAAGCACATGTGGATAAAATGCTTTGTAGGTGAGTATTCTGAGTAGCTTTATTCATAAAAGTAAAAAACTGGAAACAACTCAATGACCTATATTAGGTGAATAGATAAATAAATCATGATATAGACATACCATGAAATACTATTGAATAACATATAAATGAATGAACTGCTGAGTCATGCAACAACATGGATGAATTGTGCAAACATTACGTTGAGCAAAATAAATGATACAGAAAGGAGTATATATTGTGTGATTTCATTTATATGAGGTACTGAAACAGGCAAAACTAATCTAAAGTAATAGAAATCACATTAGTGGTTGTCTGTGATGGCTGTGGGGAGATGGACAGCAAACAAGTACAAATAACTTTTTTGGGGGGTAGACAAGTTACGTATCTTGATTGGGATATTGGTTACAATGACACATATATTTGTCAAAACTCATCAACCTGTACACTTAAAAGCTGAGGAATTTATTACACCTAAATTATACCTTAATAAAGTTGATTTAAAAATGAATTCTGCACACTGGGATTTCTCCCTTTTTCCTATCATTCAAGGCTACCCATGAGTGGGGCTATAATTACTACAATAGTATATTCCAGCTGATGCCAACATTTAATAAAGTACCATCTGCAAACAAGGCTTGAGTGATTTTCTTCCTAGTCCTAGAGATTTCCCCCCAAGGCCCTATGTGTGGATTTAGGGAAAGACAACTGTGAGGCAGGCACAATGGGAAATGGATCCATCTGCTCATGCAAAATATTTACGCTTTCCTGACCTCTGCAAGCCTCATCTTGCATATATTACTTATACTTGGTAATGAGAAACTGTTGGGCATTCAGAATTTTCTGGGTTGATGCATCAGATAGCACCAAGTTCAGATGAGTCTGCAGAACATAAGTACCATTTACTCTTGCCTTGTGGGCATGTGTTCAATTTCTAGTGAGACCGTTGGCAGCCAGACATCTTTAAAAAAAAGAAAAGAGCATAACTGTTTCAAAACCCAGGTGTCACTGCTCTGATTCCTTTATCCAGTTTTGCAACAGCCTCCATACAGTATTTCAATCTGCCTCAGAGACTTTAAGCACAATCGGGGCTTCACGGTCATCAGGAAAAACTAGCAAAGCTATTTGCAGTAGATAGCTTTCTCTTGCTCTAGGATATGCTCCTTTGGGTTATTCAGAAAATAGTATCAAGCGTCATCCCTGAATCTTCCATTTATTGTTTCTAAAACTCAAAGAGGCCCTTACATTTCTGTGACACTTAGAAGTAGACGGTAAAATGTGTCACTTCTGGGTACATAGGAATTTCAATATGATGTCAGGCCTTGACTTTTCTTTAAAATTATCTCCTGAATTCTAGAACATATGTGTCAATCCAAGGTATCTACAGTACCTGCTCTCCAAATCCTATCTATGTGATGCCATCAGTATGGTAGAACAATAATATAATATTGTATGAGAAATGAGATGATTGAGGTTTTTACAAACTGAATTATGACGTATAGCCAGAGAACTGATCAATGTTGATGATCCAAACCATAATTATGTGCTGTTGTCCCTTTATATATTTTCCCCCTCTGGATCAATAGCTATGTACCATGTTCCAGGTCCTGTGTGCATTTCTTCCGGTAGTGGCCTCATCTTTCTTCACAACAGATAAAGTTTATACAATAATCCATTGTATAAATTTTGTTTCACAGGGCCCATACATAGGCTTTTCCCTCATATGCACCCCTATGCCAGAAAGGGAGGCTGACCGTGACACTCAGGAGGCTAGCAGACAGGTGACCAGGGTGGCCAGTCAACTGCATTGCACCAATGAACAATTTATGTTCTATGTCTCCCTAATCTGGACTACACAGACACAGGACTCAAGTAGGGTGAATGTAAGTGGCACATCTCACTGTTATATTTAGTGATTCACAAACATTTTGCTTTTGTCTCTATAACCCTTGGGTTTGCTGACATAGTACCTAAAGGATATGAAGGAAACCAGTTGGGGACCAATCTCAAGATCCACAACTCTTGTACCCTACAGCCTCCTCTTCAGGAGATATTCTAAGACTGGCTTAATATCTGCTACCCCAAAGTCAGGGGAGAAGTAATGGGTTTATATCCGAAGTACTGTCTTTTTGCTTATAGCAGAGCATTTTAGTTCTCCCATAGATCTACTTGCTTCTGCATCTTTACATAATTCTAGGAAGATGGAATGCTGGATATTTTAGTTCACAGAAGAATATGAAAAGCAGCAAGTCAAAAGAAGGGAAGGGATGCTGGAAGCAACACACTAATAACATGGAGAAACGGAAGAAAATCGGTAATCTAACAGCAGACAAGAAAAATATTCCTGATACAACGTAAGAATTAAAAATGTTTTACATAGATTTTCTGTGTGTTCTAAATGCTCTGCAGTGATTAGTTATTGCTGTTATGGATACACATAAGAAAAGCATTAGAGAAGGCTTCCCCAAAAGTCTTCCCAGGTACTTCAAATTTAGGAACTTACCCTTTAGTTGTTATTGGGAAATATAGAGAATAATACAAAAAGAACATTGATAATTATGATCTTGAAACATAAAGCACCAATTAAATTTCATTCATCATATTCTGGGTAATGTGTCAATAAAGGGTAAAATAGATTTTCAGGTGTTTTGTTCAAGAGAAGTTCTTTTAAATATTTTTGAAGTTTAAGATATATTTTTCTTTTATTTGTAAATGTGCTTACATGAAAAAGTTCTTTCTGCAATGATATTGGATAAACAGAGTATGACTGTATTTATTAAATTCTTAATGGGCTATACTTTATAAATATAATATAATTAAAAAATTTTTGGCAACACTATAATTTTCTAAATAGATCAAGGATAAAATAGAAAAGGTACTTCAGTAAAATTCATTTGACTCCGGTGTGTTGTTTAGGCTGGTGAAGGTAGAATGGAGTGCTCTCTTGTATGAGAGGGTCACAGTAGATTAGGTGTGGATAGAAAATGGTCTGGGTTTCAGAAATCGGCTAGAAAAGAAGGGAGAGGTATCCCAAATGAAGAACAGGCCTTACTCACTGCCCTCTATTTGGGGTGCAAAGTGGGATTGAAGTCATTATTGCCTCTAAGGTATGGAGCCTAATGGGCCATGGGAGAGAGAAGACTGGAGGGCAGCCAGTTTTAAGAAGAACATTATGAGCTCAGCTTTAGTTTGAAGTGGGAGCATTATCCAAGGAGAAACATTAAGAAGGAAACTAAGGATGGAGGGCTGGAGATGTGTAGGATGTGTGAAAACAATACGTCTCATTGGATGAAACGGGAAGAGTTATTCTGAACAAAAGGCTGGGCTAGAAGGAGAGTGGGCAGCGATCTAAGTCTCTTTATAAGCTCCTGGGCATAGGGAAAGGAAGGTGAAAGATGCTGTCTGTATACAACAGGGAAGAAGGAAGTTACATCTAGACCTGAGAGAGGCAGGGTCCTGAATGCAATGAGCGTGGAGACAAAAGGTGGCAAGTCGGGGCTGACCATCGGTCCTTTCCAAGCACCCCACTCAACACTTGAGTGATCATCATTTTAACTTAGGGGCTGCTCTGTCTGGGATACTGGGAGGAGAAGAGCAGTAGAAGAAAAGCCATTTTCCCAGCCTCATTCACTCTGACTTCGGTGAGTGCTTAGCTAAGAGACTTTGTCCGAGGCTTACTTACACTAGTTACTGGAGATAGTTACACCACCTCCCCTGATGGATACTTTTGACACATATGTTATACACTAGGGACTGCCTGTGCTACAGAAAAATGCTGTAGACGCAATTCTTGATCATCTCAGTCCAAAGCTGATGAGGGCAACAATTGTGGTAAAATCTTAAATCACTTATCCTTGGTTCTTACACCAAAATGGGCCTAAAAAACAAACTGTTTTTCTGTTTTCCTAGAAATGTGGCAAACATATTTGGTGGTAAAATCTGACCTGAATTCTTGTGAGGCTATTTATAATCTTTTATTCATTTGAAAACCAAAATTGTGTGAACATTTACATGTTTCATGGTAGAAATTATACTATTTGTTAATGAAGGGCCACCCTTGCCCACTCTGGTGGTGTCACACATAACTATATCAGTACCCTATTATGTTTTCAAAATGCTGAAATGATTCTGGATGCTGAAATACTTCTGTCTCTGAGGATTTTGGAGGAGAAATTGTGGACTTTCAGCTGCATCCCCACAGTTCCTTATTGTTATTGGGTGGAAATAGACATGTGATCTGTTATTTTGGAAAGGCCAATTGATATCTATCTATCTATCTATCTATCTATCTATCTATCTATCTATCTATCTATCTATCTATCTATCTATCAATCTATCTGTCTATCATCTACCTATCTATTAGTCTCCCCCGCCTTGAGCTCTAGATTTGAGTTTGGTCTCACTGAAAGAGGAGGGAATCCAGCCAACCCATTCCTGAAGTCAGTTCTTTTAGCCCCTTGGGAAGCCTGCCAGTATCATCAGAGATGCTCATTCCAACCAGAGAACAAACTACTGGGTCTGCAAAAGGGAATTTGGAATCATGAAAGGATTGTGTTTAGACTCCATGGGATACACATTCCTTTACCCGTACCTCTTCCACTTATATAAGGACTCTCTACTTGGGTGTTTCCCCTGCACCCCAAAGCTAGTATTCCTCCACACAGTGTTACATATAGCCTTTCTATGCCCTCCTCTCATCTGCTCTCAAGGATAGAATTTTATCAGTCTGTGTGAGTGTGTCTTTTTTGTTTTGTTTTCTCTGAAAAGCATCTCTAAAGCGCATGTATGATGTCTGGGTACTTGCCAGTACCATAAGCAACAAGTGGTTATAACAGAGAAGCTTATCTTCCGAGTTGTCGTTTTCTGTAACTCTCTATGAGAATGACACTGCACAAACACTAGATCTGTCAGAAGTGAGCAATCCAACATCTCTCTTTTCAGCAGCATGGGAAGAGAACCCTGCAAACCCTGGCATTATCCTGGAAGAGCCAAAATGCAGCCGCTCCTGCCTTCTGCAGCTGCAGAAGTTTGGAGTAATGAAATATCTGAGAAAAATATGTCCAGAATTGAACAAAGGTTTGAACTTCACAATCAATAACAGTTCAATAACAGATTGAACAGATCAATAACAGATCAATAACAGTTCAGCAAACCTGTGAGAAGCACTACAGCATGCTTTTAGACAGCTCCAGCAAGGATGTAGACCCTAATAAAATACGTTAATGGATGTGTTAGGAACGTGCCTTTTATCCACCTGTAGGGAGGAGTGTGGTGTGCAAGGTATCCTGTTGGTACCATGCTACTGTGTTTCCCCAAAAATAAGACCAAGTCTAATATTAAGTTTTGCTCCAAAAGACACATTAGGGCTTGTGTTCAGGGGATGTCCTCCTGAAAAATCATACTAGGGCTTATTTCCTGGTTAGGTCTTATTTTTGGGGAAACATGGTAGGTCTGTGCATTGCATCATCTGTCACTATTCTGAATATTATGGCACATTTTATAAGCACGATAACACTTACGTTTCAGACCTGCATGATGACGTTTTATTGTCCCTATAATTTGAAGTCTGAATTTACACCTTTGCGGTTTTATGAAATACATTGTTTGCTTCATCTCTGTCATGTGCCTCCCTTAACATTCACGGCGACATATTATCACTAGTCACTGTGAGTTGTAAGTTATCTGACATCCTGACAGAAAAGGCTTTTCTATCCACTTGTTTTCTTGAGCCAGCAGAGTATGTAGAAAGGTTTGGATGTGGCAGGGAGGTGAAGGGAAGAAGGATTTTGTCAAGGATTTGATTAAATAGTGCCTTAGTATAATGGCACTGTTTTGATGGTAAAAAGTGTGTTCCTTTTTATTCTCTAGTTTCATAATTAGTGGCATTGTGTAGTAATGGGTAAATGAAACTTTTATGGTTATTTGATTTGATAATGACGTAAAAAATGGAAAGTGTCAGACTTAAAATGATGTTATGGTTGAAGTAGTAATATGGATCTTGTTCAAAGAGACTTCCTATTGTTTTTTACTTTCTCTCTCTCTTTTTTTTTTTGTACAAATGGACTAATTATTTGGAATGAAACACATTTTAAATGAAAGAAAACATTTAATGTTTAATTTAGTTTCAGATACTTCAACTAACCTCTAAAGTTTTGGGGGCTGTATCATTAAAATCTAATGCAAAGAGAATTCTGAAGTTTTTACATAAACATTAGGGCCTTTAACGTCTGAGAACTAACTACCTGCTTCTATAAATCCTTAAAAAATATTGATGAATGATTGTGGCTTTTGATTGATAAGTTTCTCAGTTCACTTTGTAGGAAGTTTAATTGTTCAATATTTTTATGTTGAGAACATACAAAAGGGAATATGTAACTGTGATTGAAAAGTTTCTTGAGGAATTATTGTTTATTCATAAGTATTTCATATAATCCAAATACTTAGGGTGGTGAGAGATACCAAATTGAGTAAAAAGCATCAGTTGCCTGTGATTTTGTCTTTCTTTATAGAAACTTATTGTTTTGTGAGATGATACATTCTAATGATTCACTTCTTTAGCTACTTCCTACTTATAGGCATAAGATTTTGGATTTATTCCGTTCTGGTATTAATACTATATGATCCCAAAAAATGAATTTAATTAATTTAAGAAAACTGACAGATTGATCTAATTTAATTGGCCTGCAATTTAACTGATTTAATTGACAAAGCAGGGATCTTTTAGGAGTGAAGGATAACTGGACAGTGCAAGCAAGAGGTGGGCATTTTTCCATGACTCAAGGAATCATAAACTTTATATAGTATTCAAACGAAGATATGCATCAAAACATGAAAAGACACACTGGAGACTGTTCTTATTTGGCAAGCAGTATGACTCTGTTGAATTTGGGCCAACTAACTGTCCCTTAAAGATTCCTGAGAGAAACAAATGTGCCCATAAATCAAAGTTAGGAAGTCAGGGCTTACTGCAAGGATGAAGGCTGGATGGAAGTTGGTGTGTAATTTATACTTTCTTAAATTTATATTGAGCCTTTGTTTGAAAGAATGGGAAGACATGTTTTTTTGTTTTGTTTTTTAGTTGTTTGTTGTTGTTTTTGAGTTTGTGTGGTTCTAATGGGAGAATTTGAAAAGAATTGAATGGTTTTTATCGAGAAGAATGGAGTATAAGAGTTATACCTTTGGAGAAAGCATTGAGTTTTCACAACAATAAATGACATTAATTTACTAAGAAACACTTCTATCCTTCTGAAAGGATCATATCTTATAATTACAATGAAAAGACAATCGTAAGATTGGTATCACAGGTATTGTAGACATTGAGTGGACATTCTTTGCCTCTGGCGCTCTTAATTATTGGCTTTTGTTTTATTCCACTAGGCTACTTATTTTGAATAATTTTAATTTTTCTTTTACACCCCGAAGTCTGAATTCTTTTTTAACTATCATTGAGAATCAGCCATTCCCTTATGTTCTGAACATTTTCTCGCTTTTCTCTGTATTAATCATCCCAGATGGTTACTGCCACTAGCATGTTTAATCGCATACTTCTCTGGAACACCTTGTCTGGCTTTGATGTTGAAGACACCAATTCTAGAAAACTACCAGCAAATTGCCAGATCAGCTCTAGAAAACTTGGGTTTTAGAGCTGTGTCTGCAACTTACTGACTTTGTAACTTCCAGGAAATTGCCAAATCTTTACAGAGATGGTTTTACCATCAGAAAAATGGGGATAAAAACTCAATTATCCATTACTCACAACAGTTATGAAATTGGATAATGAGCAAATATATGTAAAAATGACATAGATAAGATTCAGTTGTAAAATTAACTCAAAATGGACCAAAGACCTACACATAAGACCTGAAACAATAAACTGCATAGAAGAAAGCATATCAACTTATAGATCTTGGGTTCAAGGAGGATTTTATGAATTTGACCTCAAAGGAAAGGGAAGTAAAAGCTAAAATAAATCAATGATACTATATCAAACTAAAAAGCTTCTACACAGCAAGAGGCAACCAACAAAATGGGAGAAGGTATTTGCAAACAATGCCTCCGATAATGGGCTAATATCCAAAATATATAAAGAACTCGTACAACTCAACAACAACAACAACAAAAAACAATTCAATTAAAAATGGGCAGAGGACATGAACAGACACTTCTCCCAAGAAAACATACAGATGGCCAGCAGATATATGAAAAAATGCTCAATTTCACTAGCTATAAGGGAAATGTAAATCAAACCACAATGAGATATCACCTCACACCTGTTAGAATGGCATCAACAAGACAAATAATAAGTGTTGGAGAGGCTGTGGAGAAAAAATAACCCTCAGACACTGTTGGTGGGAATGTAAATTGGTACAGCCACTATGGAAAACAGTTCGGAGGTTCCTAAAAAAATTAAGAATAGAATTAGGAGTCCCTCTCCTGGGTATCTACCCCAAAAATCTGAAAACATTTACCCACAAAGATGTTCATTGCATCATAATTTACTGTAGCCAAGACATGGAGAAAACTCGTGCCTTTCAATAGATGATTGGCTAAAGAAGAGGTGGTATACATACACAATGGAATACTGCTCTGCCATAAGAAAAGATGAAACAGTCCCATTTTCAGCAACATGGATGGATCTTGAGATTATTATGCTAAGCAAAACAAGTCAGTCAGAAAAAAAAAATAAGTCAGACAAAAAAAGTCAGACGAGAACCATATGATTTCACTGATATGTGGTATATAAAACTGAAAACAACAAAGGAAAAAGACACAAATAAAGAAACAAAAACTCATGGACACAGACAATAGTTTAGTGGTTACATGAGGGTAAGGGGGCGGGGGGATGGTAGAAGAGGGTAACAGGGATCAAATATATGGTGATGGAAGGAGAACTGACTCTGGGTGGTGAACACACAATGTGACATATAGATGATGTATTACAGAATTGTACACTTGAAACCCATGTAATTTTACTTACCATTGTCACCCCGATAAATTTAATTAAAAAAAAAACACACCAAACAATCGGTTGTGTTTTCAAAATCTTATAGTTGAGGAATTGTGAGCTTAGGGAATTTGAGACTTACCCAAAGTCACAGAGTAGTCAGTGAATGACTCTCCCTATATTTTTTAAAAATTTCTCATCCAGTATTTTTAATGAATGAATGAATTAATTAATTTTGACATGATATAATATTTATGTTTCGGTGAACATTTTATCAAAGTATAACACATAAAAAACACTTATACTTTTTATATACTTATACATTTTATCATTTGTACATATATTTATATATTTTACCAAAGTATAACGTAGGTTATAAAGTGTATTATAATAAGTATTTATACATTTTATCAACGTATAACATACATATGGAAAATTATACAGCTTGGTAAAATTTGAAAGTGAAACAGATCTCAGAAACATATCACCAGCACGACAGAAGCCCCCCTCCTGCCACCATCCAGGCAGAATCCCCTCACCCCCTAACCCAATTATAAGTATTATCCTGACTTCTAACAGCATAGGTAAGTTTTTGCTATTTTGACACCCTATGCTGCAGAGGGAGAAGTAGAGCTGCAAAGTGGACTCTGAGCTGCAAAGCCTCCGCCCATCCCCCAGTGAACTCTGAAAATAACATGGCTGATCAGAATTATCCCACTCTGGGCCCAAATTGCCAGGCCTTTGTATCCTTGCCTCCATCAGTCATTGGATATAGGTGAGGCAGTTCTCTGTAGCTAAGGTGCTTCCTGAAGGGTTTGGCAGTTGAAGGCGGTCTGCTCACTACGTTCTCAGGGTGGGACAGCATGTCCTCCATCAAGGATATCTGGGTGGTGCATTTCTGTGTCTATTCTATTCTAAAAGTGGAACTCTACAGTATTTACTCTTAGTTGTTGGATCTCTTTTGATCAGCATTATGTTTGTGAGATTTATACATGTTGTGTGTAGCTGCGGTTCATTCATTTTTATTGTTGTATAATATTCCATTGTATGAATATACTACCAATTATATACCCATTATATTGTTGATGGATATCAGGCTATTTCCCCCGTTTGTGTCTATTACAAATGGTGCTTTTATGATTGTTATACATGTCTTTGGTGGTGAATATTTGCATGCCTTTCTTTTGGTAACTGAATGTTGGGGGTTGAGATGAGGCATGTAAACCAAAGGACAGAATTGATGATTAATACTGATGATTCATATGTTCCACTTTATGGGTACTGCCAAACAACTTTCCAAATTATATGAGAGCTCCATTTGCTCCATATTCTTCCTTGTCAACACTTGACGTTGGCTATCTTTTCCATTTATTCCTCCTGGTATGTACATAGAGATACTGCATTGAAGTTTTAATTCATGTTTACCAAAAGACTAATGAACCTTTTTTCTTACATTGACTAGCCATTGCAATATCCTCTTTTGTGTAGTGTCTTATCAAGTAAGCTCAAGCACTGAAAGGAAAATTCACATGAAAGTAATTCTGAAAATGTTGTGCATTCTATCATTGTTAGGTTCTGTTCCATGTATGTATTGAATAGGTCTGTATTGTTAGTTGTGGTTGGTGTTAATTCATGTATCTTGTGAATTGGTTTTATTTGCCTGTTCTATCAGCTATTAATAAGAAGTGTGCGTTAAGGTCTTCATTCAAGTGTGAATGTGTCTATTTTTCCTTTTAATGTTCTGTCAGATGTTTCCTTTATATATTTTGAAGATGTTTTATTAGGAACATACAACTTTAGAATTGTTGCATCTTACTGTTGTGTTGGCCACTTTATTATTATGAAACATTTCTGTTTCTCTAGCTATATACGTATTTTTGCCTCAGTCTATCCTATCTGATATTTGTATGGTGATCCAGCTTTCTTTTGCTTAGCATATAAATAGTATACTTTTCCATTTTAGGTTTACCATTTTTAGGTTGTTCTCATATTTAAGGCATATTTCTTATAAGCAGCATATAGTTTGTTTTTAACTTTTATCCACTCTGATAAACTTAGCCTTTACTTGAACTATCTAGTTTTCGGTTTTTTAACTTTAGCTCTATACCCACCAACGTTTCTCTGTTTTTGATGCTCAGATTCTGTCCTGTGCTCAGAATTGGTAAAGACCTCTAAGGAAAATGCAGGTATAGATAATCTGTTCCCTGTTCCCCATAGGGTTTTCAACTGGCGTGTACATAAGCATTATCACCTTTTCCCATCTGCACACCAAGAGATTGCATAAAATTCTCCTCTGTTTTTCAGAAATTTTCAGTATCACCGTAAAGCATCCGATGGTACTGTACTTCAACATTTGGCAAATAGCTTGAGGGGAAAACTAGCTGTGTGTTGAGGTTCTTCAAAGTCTCAGTTTTATCACTCCATTCCCATAATAACACAAAAAGCTCTACTGCTTTTTTGTCCCCAAGCAGATACCTTCCACCTGGGCCAAGTCCAGGTTTTCAGCCGCAAGCATATGCTGAATGTCAACAAATTCCTCAGGAAATGGATACTTGCAAATCAATTAGCTCAAAGTAGCACAAAGCTTTAGCCCTCTAATTTTCATTGCTTCTGTAGCTATCTGAGGGGTCATTCAACAGATACATGGATCAATCTATCTATCTCCTATCCATCATCTAGCTAACTACCATCTGTCTAACTATAAATAGATATATCCAACTTTATTAGTTGTTTTTGTGGAAACCGCTTCTGGAAACCGCTCCATCTTCTCTCAGGCTTTTCAGTTTGACAAAAATAATATCTCCAGTTTATAATTTATTTGTGTGTCAAAGAATCACATGATTAATGTGGAAAAATTAGAAAATACAAGGAAAAGAAGAAAAGTAAAGACCCTTTAAACATACTGTCTTAGTTATCTATAGCTGTGTAACAAACTACCTCAAATCTCAGAGGCTTAAAAACATTTTAGATTTACCTACAATTTTGTGGGTCTGGTATTTGGCTGAATATTTTTTTGTCTTAGAATTTTATACACTTATTTATTTAATTATACAAATAAACATGAACCCATGCTTATTAGAGAAAAAGCTGAAATGATACAGAAATATATGGAGTAAAAGTGAAATTTCCTCTGAGACTCCTCCCTCAATTTCTCTCTTTTCTGAGATAACTATGGTTAATGGTTTAGCATGCATTCTTCTAGAACTTTTATATGAATTTTCATGCCTCTATATTTGCTACCATATCATACTTGACCCAGATATATTTGATATTAGATAGTATTGAACTCATGCAGCAAATGGTTGTTCAAAGCTATGGCCCTAACAAATGAAAATAAGAAAGCCTCCTTCCTTTAATTATTCAAGGTGCGGTCTTTCTTCTTGTCAGTAAAATATTTTTAGGTATGTTTTGGTATTTTGCTGACTTTCAAATGCTTCAAGTAAAGACACCGCTTTCATTCCCTAGACACTGTTTTGTTTCATCACCAGTCATTGGTCTATAATGCACGTCAGAAATGTAGGTGACCGATGTATTTCAAATAAGGTTAATGTCAACAAGCTTGGCTTTACACATAAGTGCAATTTATCATTACTTAATTACTGAGCAAGTCTTAGTGTTAAATATCTCCTTTAGAAAAGAGTGATTCCTAGCTTTCTAACCTATTTATTTTTGAACATAAAATGAGTTTTACTGTAAAGTTCTGAAGTATTTAAAAATTTCAGACTAATGGAGCATGTAGAGGAAAGCAAAATTATTCATACATTATTTAACTTTAGGGTTATAAGTCAACGCATGTTCAACAAGCTTTGTCATTATAGCCCGCAGGCAATTACCTTCACCAGACTTTTCAATAAGAATTGTATGCTTTCAGGTGAAACATAATTATAATGGTCAGTTTCAGTTGTGATTCATTAAATCTAGGCTTATGTGGTTCTGTAAAATAAGTTATTAATCATAAAGCCCAATAGTAACCATTAATGCTATGATGCTTTTCAAAATTCAAATATTTGTGTTTTTGATTTGGTCAAATTTAGTCATGCATTCATGTGAACTAGAAATAGACTTTGTTTCTAGGTGACTGGACTTGCTATCTGAACACTTACTCCTATTTATCTCCTTTGTCCCTTTTGGCATCTACTGTCATGTTTCTCCATTTCTTGAATATGCAAATTCTCTCCCTCCCTACAGGACTCCTCATTTTTAAGTATTTACTATTCCTCTATCCTAAAATAAGTTTAATCTCTTCCCTTCATCTCCACTTTTTCTGTCAGTGTGGTTTTTTTCTTTCTTCTGTTTGTTGCATTTCTTGGGAAAGTTCACTTGCTGCTTCTGTTTCCTGTTGTTCCTCTACTCCTAGTTCAGTGTTTATTTTCAACACCAGGCTATTATACCTCTCTCATCAGCAGTTGATGCTGTTGATCAGTATTTTGTATCTGTGCAACTCTATTTCCTTTGACTTTCATGCTGTCACTCACACTCTTCCTGTGGACATTTTTGCTGGCTCTGTATATTTGCTACCTGGGAGTTTATTCTTAGAACTCTTTTCCTTATAAATGCCACTCTACTGGGGCAGATTCATTCACTCTTAGAGCTCCCACTTCTATCCAACTAACACATTAAAGAACAAAGAAACAAATGCTTTCGTTTTGAAATAATTATAGACTCACAAGAAGTTGAAAAAATAAAGAGGCTGTATGTACACATCACTCAACTTTCCCAATGTATAGTATTACACACAATTAAAAGTGGGTGTCTTAACCTTAACACTATTGACCATTTGGGTTAAAAAGTTCTTTATTGTTGAGGCTGTCCTCAGATTGTAGGATGTTTAGCAAAATTCCTAGATGCAACTCCATAGATGTTAGTAGGAACATATCACTCCCAATTGTGAAAAACAATAAAACTCCTGTCCTCAAGTTGTGACAACCAAAAGTGTGTCCACTGGTTAGCCAATATCCCCGAGGGGCAAAATTACTGCCCTGCACCTTTCTTTCTGAATTTGAGAATTACTGGATTAGAGAGTCAAGCATTTATCAAGTCCCTCTGAGCTAGTGTATGTGAAGTCTTGCTTTTTCTGTTTGTTTTCTGTTTTCTGTACAGAGTACAGTTTTTAATGCCAGAAGAAACAATGTAAGATAGCTTCTCTTTGAGTGAATTTTTATACTTTGACATAAATAGCCACTCTCCTGGATATTTGGTTGTCAAATAAATAACTATTTGGCCTTTTAAATGCAAAATAATAAAAGTTACTAAGGAAAAATTTGCCACCATATTGTTGAAAATACTTACTTACTTGACAACATATATATCACACTAGTGTGCCAAGCTTTGAGAAGAATAAACCTAGTTGTCATCGATTTGGAGAATTGAAATATGACTCTTGTAATGTGAAATGTAAATCATTCCTCTAAATATCTTGAATATAATTTATTTTCACATCCTAATCCAAGTATAGTATATGCATTCTTCTTTTCCTTTGGAAACATATACCTTACAAGACTGTGGTTCCTTGGACCCTAAATTAAGTTTTAGAATGTAAGTATTTCAGAACCCCAAGTTTAGTTATTAATTTGGAAGGGTGTGTTTCTTTGTTAAATTTGGAAAAAATGTAATCGTTACTTCCTTGTTTATGGTTTATTGTTATATACCTGGAAAAAGGATATAGTGTAAGAATATCTTATATTTCTAAAGCAATATGAATATGTGATTTTCTAAATTATTTCATATCTATTTTAGGAAGAGATTATTTTAGGAAGTACATGGAACATGGGAGCTACTCAGCAAGTATTAATTACCTGTGCAATTTTATTTAAATAATCAAGGAAAACACTATAAATTTCTCCACTCTAATGAAAATAAATCTCAATTATAGTCTTATTTATCTTTACCTTTCTGCCACTAGTTGTTATTTTCAATTCATGACATGTTCATCACAAATTTTAGCATACATTTGGACTATTCTCTCTTAATTTCATAGAAAACACTGATGGTCAATTGTCAAGCTCCTTTCCCCACCAAAAAACCCTGAAGAGAGAAGACACTGTTCTACATACTGAGTTTAAATTGGTTAATGGCAAGTTAGTAAGAGGAAACAGGAAACCATTCACTCATATACACCATAGGATTTGTATCCTTCAAAATAACTTAATTCTAATTTCATTGGGTTTGATGTAAGTCCAAGAAAACAGGATCATACCATCTGCCTTACTTTTGATCGTCTTTGTTGTGTTTGCCTTTTGGCCTCTTTAAAAAAAAAATACAACTGAAATGATAGTTTATACACAATATGAAATAGATCCAACCATTTTTCAGGAAAGCCTATTGTCACCAATTGTTATGAGCCAAAATGAAATGGGAGTGTCTTATTTCCCTTTGGTTCAAACAAAATAGGGCCTCCGTAGTCTGAGTTCTGTGTTTTATTTGCACTGCCTTAATTCCAGGCAACCAAGTAAAGACCTTTATGTATATATTCATGCAGTAACAACAAGAAATAGCACAGTGAATAGAAATAGTGCTAGATGTTGTTGGATTTAGGATAATGGGTGTAACAGGGACATTATTTTCCACTGACTACTTTTATTTTTATTGGAGGACTTCTTGGAAGATGTTATTTTTATTATACATGATGAATGAATTAAAACAACAATTTTATTTATGTTAGACTGATTAATCTGAGAAACCAAATAAAAATAAGGTGTTGATTCAAATTCAGGCTTCAGGATCTTTTTGTTAAATGTAATAAACATCAAAATCCAACCTGGCATATAGGTATTAGCCATTCATTATAGCATCTAAGGGTTTCTAAAGCTTGAATTTGAATTGATAGTAATCTTGAAGAAACATTTCATCCCCAAATGAAACTTGCACTGTAAAGCTATAATATACATGCTTTTCAAAATAAATACCAACGAATTCTAGTCTTTAGAGATGCATTTCATGTGAAAATTGCTGTTTGAAATAGAACACTGATTTTACATTTTAAATTAAAAATATAATGCACCACCAAAGGTGCTGATTTGTTTAATCTATTGTAAACCAGGTCTTAGTAATAAAGAAGATGTCTTTGGTAACATGCTCCATTAAACTGCATTTTCAAATGTGTAGTTAATTCTCATGACTGTTACATAAATGGCACTACGTGTATTTTGTTGTTGTTGTTTTTTTAATACTTGAACTATCCCAAAATGTCTTCTGAAGTAATTGGCAGTGCAGTGTTGGTGTAAACAAATAGCCTGTATGTTCTTAGTAATATCCAGAGGCAACCTCTTCCGTTAGAGTTAGTTTTATCAGAGGGAGCTGTATTGGCTAAGACACCAGCCTGTTTCTAACTCTTTTGAAAAGACATTACAGAACCGTTATCATCCACCATGACCATCGCTGGAGAGCAGACCCTTGGTTTTCCAAATACCATCTGCAAAAACTGGACTTGCTAAATTTCTCTGAGACTAGATGTCCTTTTTCATCAGTTACCAGCCTTTTTTCAGCTTTGTGAATGAAGGAGAGTCTCCTTGCATTTAATATGCTCATTACATACAAATTAGAGTTAAAACAGTGGCTTCCCAACCCCAGGAATGTAAGTGCTAATGAGCAGAAAAAGGGTCGCCAATGAAAAATAACTCAGGAGAGCTACATCTCTGCACCACTGTTTGCAGCACTTGGAAAAAAGGTTCTAATATTAATGTCTCTTGTCAGAAAACCCTTACAACCTCTATTAAATCATCTTCTCTATCGAAGGTGCTGTAGTTATAAATAGGCTTACAATGAATTCTGAATTCTCTACATGTAAATCATGCCACATACCATTATCTGATATCCTTGAATTAGGTATGCGTGGCCTTGGGGGCAGTAAAGGATAGGTCGATGCAGCCAGCTGTCTATTTTAGTAATAACTGCTGCACGTTAAAGACTAACAGCCAGACAATAAATAACATTTTCAAATCTGCATCTAGACTTTGAGTGGGAGAGAAATGAATAATGATTTCCTTGTGTTAAATTGGACTTAAGTAAAAGGTCAAAGCTTTCAGCAAAAGGAACAACAGCCGTGCAATCCAGTTAATCAGACTAAAGTGTGTGTGTGTAAACCTGTAAGCAGGATAATTAACGGGTCTACTTGCTTTTAGTGTATGCTGTTGTGCCATTTTATTCTTGCAAACCCCATTTTCTTTCATGTCTGTCACTCATTCCGACTCTCTTTAAAGGAAGGTGAGAGGTTAACAGATTAAATCCAGTTTAGAACAAGAAGCTGGGAGTAATTGATATTATATTTGAGCATTGTATTTAAATAAATCAAGGGCATCTTTTTAGTGCAGGCAATGTCCTTATGTACGAAGTACATTGAGTTAGAATTATATATTTTATAAGTGTAGTAAAGTATCTGAGTCTATTGGCATATCTTGTATGAGAACATAAATATTTCTGATATTGACCGAGTTTAGTAGAAAAGCGATATGCAAGAAGCAATATTCTTAAATTAAAAAAAGAAAAAAAAAGAACAAAAACAGGGATAAATTGGTTCTGTGAAGAACCTGCTGTGAGATTTTAATTTTCTTCCTTCATATAGCTCTGTAAAGATCACCTACATCAAAAGATTGAAGTCATATTCATGTTTCTTTTATGAGAAGAAAGATCTGATGGACTGTAGTTTATTTGGAAGTAATTTTTATTTTATCATTTTATTTGTGGTGCGTGTGTGTGTGTATGTGTCCAAATTATGCTTTAATTAGCAATGGTATAGGATCTCAGCGACTCAACTATATTCTGTTTAACTGCAAATAAAGAACTTCAGACTCTTAACTGTTTACTTCCCCAATCTCCTCTATCTCTATGTTTCTGTGTGACCAGTATAAGAAAACCTCTGCCTGAACCTCCCCCCACCCCCACCCCCGCCTTTTGGAAGGGAGTTTTTCAGTAGTGATACAAATATTGTTGTTTTTGCTCGCAAGTAATTCACCAGTGGCTCATTTCCTTCAGCTTTTATTTCACAGCAATTGTAAAATAAACCACTCGTAGCCCATGCTGTTAATGTCTGGTCCCTGGGGTGTAACTGATGTTCGTGGTATGGATCATGTGCTAGCTAAAGTGTGCATTAAAAAGGGAGAAATTAATAGTACTACCACTGATTCAAGCTAAATGGTATTCAATGGGCAATGTCATTTGTTTAATAGTACCATAGTATACTATTTGTTGGTTTCTTTTAGAGTCTGATTTTAATGCAAAAATAAGCAAAAAAAAAAAATCAGAACATACTAATATAATGAGCTCTTCAGAGGCAGAACTGGCTATATGCTGAAGTTTCATTTATACATTATATTCTTTTCATTTCATTTTTGACCTTCATTTTACATTTGATGAGACAGTAAAACTACTGGCATAAACCCTGGATTCTGTGCTTCTGCAGAACTTGATATAAATAATACTCCTCTTGTGTGTTTGGCTACTTGCATATTCTAGTTTTATGTATTTTAAAAGTGAAAAAGATAAGCTTATTTTCTTAATTAGATATTCCTCGTAGGGATTTAAATCACCTAACTGGTTTCAAACATGGAATTATTATATCACATGTTATATACTAATTTTAATTGAACATTATTTTATTATATTCTTTTTGGCAACAATTAACATGTCCATCATAATACAATTCTTTTAAAAACGGTCTGAACACTTTCTAGATATTGTCACTTTTATGCTGACAACACTACCTGAAGATTGATAGATGGCACACCGTTCATCTTCCAGATAAAGATGTTATCGTACTAAAGAGGTTATTTGAGCACACAAAAGCATGTTTTAACTGCTTGTCAGGATCAAGTTCTGGCCTGGTTGATTTCCTGTTCCTACAGAACTGATGGCATTCAAACATTACACCACCACCACAGAGTGCAATCCTTGGCTGCACCAGCATAATTTAGACATGCAATTTCATCTCTTTTCCTAATTTATACTCCTGCCTCCATTCACAGATGTATAAAGTCTTCCTCTCACGAGACTCTTGTGTGCCGCAGATTTTATGAAATACAATCTATTCTTGTTATTTGCTGTGATGTTCAATATAGTCACTGTGAAAACTGAGCTAGCAAATGCTGAATTGTTGCTTCTAGTGGAAATATGGGGTTAGGTTCCTGCAAGCCTTTGGTCACAACATTTTTACCTATTGGTCAATGCAAAACCTCATTTTATGTTTATGCAAATTATTTTATATGTACTTAACATATATTTTTGGTTTGTTAACTTTGAACTTATGACCAACAGCACTCTAAGTCGTGCCTGAACAAAGCTTATCTAGCACATGTATTTTTCTCCGTGAGGCACATTACCACCTCTTATGCCTACCGTGTTTCCCCGAAAATAAGACCTAACTGGAAAATAAGCCCTAGCCTGAGTTTTTCAGGAGGACATCCACTGAACGTAAGCCCTAATGTGTCTTTTGGAACAAAAATTAATATAAGACCTGGTGTTATTTTCAGGGAAACACGGTAGGAACACTAGACGGTGCCAGGGCACTATGTTTGTGAGTCATTTTAATGAGTGGACTCACCAGCAAAAACGCACTAAAATGAGAAAATGTGGCACTAAATAGATGGCAGAAAGAAGACTGTTTACAATATGAGAACTGAAACAAGAAGGCAGAGAGTCACCTGTACGACCTTGGCTGGGAATGTGTGCTTTGTGTGACTCACAGTTTTCGCTGCTCGGCACGTGTCTGCAAAAGACTGCTAAAATGTGTCTCTTATTGACTTTGAGGTTAAAAATATATCTTAGCAAGTAGGTGATTGGCGAATATGGAATCTGCAAATAATAAGATCAACTACATTCACTACATGGAATATCATGTAAATCAAAGCAATGAAAACACTTAAAATTGGATTTATCAAATTTTTTTACATATAACATTATATTAGTTTTAGGTATACAATGAAATTTTATATATATATATATTATATATATAAAATATATATATATATTATATATTATATATATATATTATATATATATATGATTACCGTAACAAATTTAGTTAATATCTATCACCACACATAGAAAATTTGTAACTATAGTCACCATACTGTACATTACATCCCCAGGACTTATTTATCTTATAACTGGAAGTTTGTCCCTTTTGACCACCTTCACCTACATCCATTCCTATGTTTTAAAAATCTGTTAACTATTTGATCTCTTGCTGCTGCATCTCTCTCCCTCTTTCCAAATTTCCTACTCCAACTTTCCTTTCTAGACTTTGCCTCTCTCCTCCGCACCAACTCCATATTCTCCTTGTCATTTTTCATCTTTCTTTGGACAAATTGAAATCCTTCAGCAGTTCTTTCTAAGTGCTTCTGGCTATAACCTTTATTGGATTCTTATCCTCTGGTTTGGATCCTGATATGCAGAGCGATAGGTACTATTGCCATGTTTCGCTGGTAAAATGTTGTAGAATGCTATTGAAGGTTTTGCTGGTGTCTTCCAGTGCCTTTCAATCCTCTACACTCACACTGCCATGAAACATGAGGCTCTAGCTCTCAGTCCAGAAAGCAAGAACATTCCATTCACACTGTCCTCGGTATTTCAGAAGCTGAGAAAAATATGTCAATCAAACTTCAACTTTGAATTTCAAAACAGACTTTTGATGACAGTGGAAGGAAGAGAGCTTTGAGAGAGAAAGTTTTTCTTATTTTTTTATTAATACACAAGAGAGTAGTTTTGGGGAGGCTTCCATAGTTTGATGTCCATAGAAGCATTATTAGTGTCAGTGTCCAAACTGCACTCAACCTAAATTGCGTTGTATTTGTTTACAAGACTTCCATACAGCAAGGAAAATGAACAAATTACATGCAAAAATATGGGTGAAACTCATAATCATATTGTTGAATGGAAGAAGCCAGGCAAACTAGCATGCATACTGATGGTTTCCTTTACGTAAACTTTTAAAAGGCAAAATTAGGATGTTAGAAGTGAGAAATGTAAACATTGGGTAGAGGAGGGTAGTGACTATGGGGGGGCGAGGGTGCTGCGTGTGTTTTATTTTTTCATCTGGGAGGAGGTTAAATAGATGTGTTAACTGTGAAAAAATTACGTTCAGTTACATCCATTTATAATGTGAGCTTTCTTTTTGTATATTCAGTAAAATAGTTCTAAATTCACCATGAATGGTGAGAACCTATTTATATAAAATGTACTACCATGTTTCTCCAAAAATAAGAGCGGGTCTTAGATTAAGTTTTGCTCCAAAAGATGCATTAGGGCTGATGTTCAGGGGATGTCCTCCTGAGAAATCATGCTAGGGCTTATTTTCTGGTTAGGTCTTATTTTCGGGGAAACATGGTATATGGTGTATGAATAGACTAAAAAATAGATTTAGCACTATAACTGCTGATTTGTAAGAATATCTAAACTGCATTGTTAAATGAATGGAGCAAACTGCAAGACACACACACACACACACACACACAAAATTCTATTCTGGTAAGACAAAGAAATGAATAAATTACATATATATGTATATATATGTATACATATATATGTGTATATATATGTATACATATATGTGTATATATATGTGTGTGTATATATATACTATTTCCATATATATATGGAAATAATATATATCAGATGTTGACATTGGTTATCCCGGTGGGAGTGAGATTAGAGGTTTGGAACCTGTGAAGGAGGGAGATGATTAGAATTACCTTTTTACATCCTTTATTATATAACTTGATTTGTTATAATGAGCAGGTTTTATTTTATAATTTCAACAACATAAAGAACTGGGACTGTTTTTATAAAGAAAAAAAATGAGTTGAGGTCTGACCTAAATAAAATGCATATAAGAATATGTAGATCCACCAGAGGCAAATACTCCCACCTGCCAAAACTAAATGAAAATCCCAAGAGCCACGAAGAATAAGAGAGAGGAAGCAAAAGAGTAAGATTCTAGAGGATGAAGAAGCATGACCACAGGTAGTTCAGTGTTATTGGTGATAATACAGTGAACCCAAATATCACCAGTCTTATAAAACCCAAAACCACATTGACGTAAATAACTCTTGTTCTTGTCTCTTATTAAGGCAACCTTCATATAGCTTGAAAAGACACTCAGCTGTTTCTGAGGCCCGACAGTTGCCTCGTAGACACTCACAAACCCATTGGCTAGCTAGTCACCACTCATGGAAGAGACTCCTTCAGCCCTGCCCTGCCTTCTGCCACCACCTACAACACAGGCAGAGGCCCCCAGTGCCCTCCTTCTCTGCGTGTCCTCTCCACGGTTTTCACATCAGGCCTTGTGCCTCAAGAATAGAACAAAGTAAACTAAGCACATTTTTAGAGATCTCCATATATAGCAACACGTCAATAAATGCCCCTGAAGGATCACCAACCACAGAGCTCTGATGTTATCTGTCAGCAGAACTCTGCCTGTGGGTCTGGTCTGAGGCAGGATGAACCTCTGCAGAGATGTGAACGGGGTGCTGTCTGTGGGAACCCGAAAACCACTAGATGAAGTTTCTTGCTCCTGAGCTTTACAGCTTAGCCCATGCCCGATTAGAGCTATTTGCAGATTTTTTTTTTTACCTTATATTTTTCTGTTAATCATGCCCGCAGGTCACAGTGGAAGGCTGATTTAGTTTCCCTACCTATCATATTATTACATCATGAAATCTGTGCCTCTTCCTGGCCTCTCTCCTAGGTTCTTTAGAAACCATGTCCTCAGGCTAATATGTAGGCAACGCAGCTTCCTAATTTTTCTCATCCCTAGGCTCTCTCACCCTTTTATTTGTTGTTTATTAATTAATTTGTTTCTGAGGTAAAGCTGGTGAAATGTTCCATTAGTTCTATCCTTCCCGCTCTTCCTCTTTGAACTAGCAACATCAAAACACAGAGCCAATGAACAGGTCCTTTTGGACACGTCAGGCATTGAGAGTTAGGAAGAGCCAGCCCATTGCGAGTTAAGGAATAGGAGATGTCCTGGATGCCCCCCGTTGCCTGTGCATCCATTACACTATATTTGAGCATTAGAAGTGAACTAGCACAGTGCTTGGCAGTGGCTCAGTAGCCTAGACGTGCGCTCTCTGAATTGTGAGCTCTCTGAAGACAGAGTTCGTGTCCCATCAGTTCCGAATCTTTACTACCCAGAGCAATATTTGACATAGGTCATGACATACAGGATTGACTCATTCTGTACACTATGTCTTAAACATTCTGCTGCATTTTGAGGCAGTAAAGATGAGCAAAACAGAGTATATAACCTGAAGATGGTCACAGTCTTGTAAGTGAAAATGAACAGTTACAATTGAGTAGGAAAAGTGCTTTCCTAGAGATATCAAATTGTTCGGGAGGAAATATGAGGGAATGATTAGCCAGACACCTTTAAATGCTTATGCTCTGAAATACCCAACATTTGACACTGAATTGCGGCCTCTTGCCTATAGGCTAAAGCCCCTGAAAAACACTCAGTCTCTTGGAAAACAGGTTGTATTTTGTCACAAATCTTAGAGCTGACTGGCACAAACCTTGCTGTTAAATAAATCAATGTCTGTGTGTGCCTCTATGCAGTCTCTATTTTGGCATAAAGACCTTGAATTATTTACTTGGTTCATGCTACAACTTGACTCATTTCATTCTGCGTATGTTTTCTGGAGAAAGATGAATGAAATTGGCATTGGTATGCACTTAAGCAAGAGTGGTCCTGCTTCCACATCTGCTCTCTTTCAAGCCCATTCTTTCTGCCCTTTGTTTTTATTAAAATTATCTGTAAGAATAATGCTTTAAAATCTGGCCATCCCAACTATTTAGGTGAAAACAAAGGGCAGAAAACAGAGCTGGAACTTCACAGAATGTTCTATTAATGGATTACAAAGCTTTGTTACCTCTTAGGAGAATTGAAACATGGGAAAATAGTCATCACTAAGCATATACATATGAGAAAGTGATATCATCACTCGAAGAGATGGTAAATATTCATAATCCTTTTACCCTCTAAGATAGGAAGAAACATCTCTTCCATTCCCAACTATGTCAGGTTCTAAAATGTAAGGAACAAAACACAATAAATTGTGAGCTTAAGAATGAACTATTAAGATTAATGCTGCATCCCACAATGTTGTCAAAAACCCCAGATGTGTCATATTTGAGTTGCATTTTCATTATGTGCACATACTTGGCTTTGAGCAGAATTCTATGAGTTGGATTAATTTTTTATATGGCCCTCCAGCAGCTCTGTGCGGAACCATATGGGAAACATTTGGTTCTCATCAACTTCCTTTTACCCTTCCTTCCACTCCATTGCTTTAAACAGAACTTTCATTCCTTTTAACTATCTGCAGATTTTATTCTGTTCAGAGAGAAGAGCCACTAAAATATTATGACCTCTAAGTGACGGGCTGTGAGACAGTGTTTCTCTCCAAAGCCAGCCCACAGCTGTACACTGATTGCACGTGTCAGTGGCCTGGTGTAGGCTGTGTGTGCGGGCTGGTTAAGGTCTGTTGTCTTTCATCTCACTGGGAGGATACTTACAGCCTGGTTTGCTTCTCCCTTGTGGTCTGTAAGGAAGTGGAAGGATTCAGTTCTCAGCCCTGTTATTATGGTGATTTTTGTTAAGCTTGAAATTCTCTTTTCAAAGAGGGTGGATGTTTTGTAAGGGGAATGGTTGAGAGGAGATTTTTATGAGATTTAACTTCAATGATAACTCTTTATAGTAATATCAGGGTTTCCCTGTAAAGATTTCAGAACATCAGCATTATTTGCTAACCATTCTGCAAGGGAGGGAAGAGGCAAATATCAATTACTTTCTATAATGAAGGAGCCCAACTGGGAAGTTGGTAGAGTGCCAGCCAGCATTTGAACTTAGGTTTTCTTACTACTCAAAGTTTTTTCTCCCTTCATTGTCTGGCCCATTTGGTTTCCTTCATTTTTCTGGGCAGAGAAAACACTGAAAGAAACAATACAAAAACTATCCCTCCCTGTGCATTGTACAGGGTCTGACAATTAAGTTCGCAAACTCATCCTAGAAAAAGTGCTACATACCTCATTGCTGAATAGCACTATGGTCACCGTCAAAGTACTCCCCTTAGGAAGCTATGCACTGATGCCAGTGCCTAGTCCACCCTTCAAAGCAATTTTGGAACTCTTTTTCTGGAATGGCCCTCAGAGCTGTCGTTGTATTACCCTTGATGTCCTGAATGTCATCCAAATGTCTTCCTTTCAATATTTCCTTGATCTTCGGGTAAAGAAAGAAGTCACTGGGGGCCAGATCAGGTGAGTAGGGAGGATGTTTCAATACAGTGATTTGTTTACTGGCTGAAAACTCCCTCACAGACAGTGCCGTGTGAGCTGGTGCATTGTCGTGATGCAAGAGCCATGAATTGTTGGCGAAAAGTTCGGGTCGTCTAACTTTTTCACGCAGCCTTTTCAGCACTTCCAAATAGTAAACTTGGTTAACTGTTTGTCCAGTTGGTACCAATTCATAATGAATCATCCCTCTGATGTCAAAAAAGGTTAGCAATAAGTTCGAGAACTTAATTGCTAGACCTCGTAAATACATGTATTGTGATGGAAACCTGAGACCAGAGCATCACTGCAATTATCAGTCGACAAAAGAATTTGAAATAACCGAGCACTGGAGGCGTCTTACACTAGACAGAAGCTGAGTCTGTGCGAAGTGAATGGAATTTTAATTCCAGTCAACATTTAGTTGTTTGGGAAATGGTATATGAGTAAATGATTACTTAAAAGACAGCTGCCATTTAAAGGACCTTATATAACTTAGGTGAATTCTGTCAAAAGACTGCTTCCCTCTTAATGAAGTAAAAGTATTAGGTGAAGTTAACTGTCACTTAGTATTTTTATTTCACATGCCTTCTCAACATGTTAAGTGGCAGATTCTTTCATACAATACATTTAATCCCTTGATGGAATTTGAGAGCAGGCTAAAAAGTTCTTTTAGCGTTTTTGATAAGTCCATATCTTGCTCAGGTTTAACATTTATTCATGACGGCACCTCATCCCTTGCCTTCCTATTTAAATGCCAGAGGTTAAAACTTCTTGTGGAAATTCTACTTAACAGAAAGCTTTATTTTGCATAATTATGATCTGGCTCAACCTCAATTCATCCAACAGTTATTATAACATTTAAAGGTCTCAGAAATATCTCTGAGATGTTTTTCCTCTTTTAACAAATGGAACAATTTTCATAAGTAGAATGCCCAAGTTTGTGTTTTCTCTCCCTCCCCTCCTCTCTCTCTCTCTCTTTCTCTCTCTCTCTCTCTCTCTCTCTCTTTCTCTCTCTCTCTCTCTCAACAGCACTGGGAAACTCTCCCCTGATTAGCTAGGTTCTCATTCATCATTTTTCTTCAGTCCTGACCTCGTCTAAGCCTCTTTCAAACTTACTGCCATCAGTCCATCACTTCACTCAGAACCCTTGGGCTGAAGCCTATATATATTTCATGATCTGCAATGTAGTAATTTACTATTAGTAATTCTACTTCTTGTCCCTATTCATTAAACAGCATGATGTCTAGACTCACAATTTGCTTAAATGAAAATTCGAACATTTGTATAGTTACATGTTATAGCAAAGATCATAGAACTGACATGTTTTGAATTATGGTTCTGGACAATTATATATATTTTTGTAATATAAGTGCTAAATGAACAGAGTGGTCTTAGAGTCTGGAAATATGAAAATGTTAATTGAAACTGAAAATATTAAAGGGCCAGGCTATTTTTTTCATATCTAGGTATTCAGGATAAGTGATTTGGTTAAATAATGCTAAGTTTTCTGAACTTAAGAATTATTTTGAAAGGTGCTGCGTCACTAAGATGTGTCTGACATAATAATGAAGCGTTTTAGGGATTATGGCTTCTTTATTAAAACATTTTCTTTCCATTCAACTTCTGTACCAAAAAACAAAACAAAACAAAAAACACACACAAAAAATGCTGCTCTCATGAATTTTTGAAAAAATAATCATTTCTATCCCATCAGTAACACAATTGGTGCCTAAGAACATCAAATGGTAAATCCAGGCATATTAATTACATCATTACAGTAGCTTTTGGTGCCCTGCTGAGATACATTACAATAACAAAAAGGGCTTTCTGTTAATAGTACTCACTGGAAGCCTGTAATACTGAAGTTGCGAACAATGAAAATATCCCATTCCACCACCTCATGGCATAAATCAATATAGTCAGAGCAACAAAGAGTGAGCATGTCCATAAAAATGACATTAAACTATTTGTGTGTGTGTGTGTGTGTGTGTGTGTGTGTGTGTGTGTGTGTGTACATGCCTGTGTGCGTGTGTGTCTACTTGGAATGCCACAATTCGAAAACCAGAGACACTGCTCGAGAGAAAGCAGAGTTGCTTGGTTACATCTGCTGAAAACAATCGGTGCTATGTATGAGAGCTCATGTCAGCCCAGTAATTACCACAACTGAGATAAAGCCTGTGCTAAATGTCACCTGCCGCTGACAAGCACAGGAAGCCAAGCACCGCTAAATGAGTCAGTTACTCTGAGAGTGCTTAGCCCTACTTGCAGGCTAAATACATTTGTCTTGCATAGAAAAGGAAAAAAAAAAAATTGCATATGTTGAAAGAAAAAAGTCAGAAACACATTCATAATGAAAACTTGACCCCAAATCCACGAGCACCTTAGGTAAGAAGGCTAACAGATGCAATCAGGGTGAAGGAGAAAGATTAAAGCCTTAATCCTGAGCATTTCCGTGAGGTGGGCAGAGCTTTCCACCTTCTACCACACATTGGTCATTAGTCAGTGCAATGCAATTCCCCACCATCTAGAATGATCCCCCAAAGACAGCTGAGGTTTGTATTGACAACGGCAAACCAATACAATACTGGAACTGTTTGCCTGCGTCTGCATATAAAGTCCTTGGGCGTAGTGTGTATTTTTAAAACTCTTAAATAGCAGCGGGTTTACTGGTGTTTTAATAAATATTTCTGACAAAAGCAAAATTAAGAATGTTGGTGTGAAGGAAATGCCCTCTCTCCTACTCATTTTCTCTCATTGCCCCTTTAAACATCATTCTCTCCAGTTGTAATTTGATATTAGCTGCTTTGTAATGTGACATGATTACTAAAAGACTCTCCTCACCTCATCACTTATAATGCTTTCCTAGCACTTAAATGGAAACTCCTAGTTCTCAGGCAGAGGGTCTGGAAGGCAGTCAGCACCAAGACGCAGAAGGAAATCATACAGCCAGAATAGCTTATTCAGCACTCCAGGTGGGGGTTCGGGGGTGTGATGATGATTCAGGATGATGATATGGACCTCGAAGGAGGCCTGCATGACCGTCTCTCGTTACCTTGGTGGATTTGACAAGTTGCAGGGTCTGACTCCGCCTTCGGACTCAGAAATCTTATTTGTAGACTACTACAAGTGGATTCAAGTTTCGGGATGCACTCTCTTGAACTAAGCTCACAATTAGCTGCAAAAATAAATATTTACAATGCATTAATACTGCATAGCCTGAAACTATCCGAAAGTAGACTCCATGTCAGCCAAAATGTTGTTCAAAGATGTTTCCTGATGAATATAGAACCAGAATCAGGGGAGTTAGATGAACTGAAGGTTTAATTGCATCCTTCTCGCCACTGGGATGGTCTTGCCCATGGGATGGGATGCTGGCTGTAGCTACAGCATCTGTTTTCATGTGAAAGATTTGCTTGCCCTGGGGACCAGAGACTTGCAACCTATCAATAATTTATCATTTATTGAATTCTTATTGTATACCAGGTGTCTGTCCTAAATAATTTCTGTGCTTTGTCTTATTTATTCATCAAAAAGATCTGTGGGGGTAAATACTGTAATTATCCCAATTTTACAAATGAACTTACCTAAGGTCACACAATGCAAGCAGCATTTGTTTTCATCTTTCACCAACCACTTGTCAATTGGCCCACAGAAGGACCATTCATTTTAGACAAATTGAAAAATTATTACAGCAATGTAATAAGTAAAAGTAAATCATAGTTTAAAAATTAGCAAACATTTTGTGTAATTTGTAGTAATAGTGGGCAAACTATGGCCCAAGGCAAAGTACAACCTTTCACCTGCTTTTGCATGACCCGTGAACTGAGAGTGGCTTTTACATTGTTTAAATGATTGCAAAAAAAGAAAAAAATACAACTTCATGATACATGACAATTATAGGAAATTAAAATTTCAGTGCCCATGATAAAGCTTTATTGAAACATAGACACACACATTTATTTTGGTATTGCATATGGCTATTTTTGTGCTACACTGGCAGAATTGCGTAGTTGCTAGAGAAACCGTAAGCTCCGCAAGACTAACTAAACTATCTGGCCCTTTACTGAAAATACTTCCCAACCTTGATTTAGAAGGATGATATTTTCCAAACCTTTTATCAGTTTGTCTACTGGGCTTGGTGTATGTAAACTTTAGGTCATATTCAACAGTTAGGATTGCTTGTTTTTTAGAAGGTTGATAGTTAAGTTTGCAAACTTGTTGCAATGATGTTGCTAACCTTTTTTGATATCAGAGGGATTATTCATTATGAATGTGTACCAACTGGACAAACAGTTAACCAAGTTTACTATTTGGAAGTGCTGAAAAGGCTGCGTGAAAAAGTTAGACAACCTGAACTTGTCTCCAACAATTCATGGCTCTTGCATCACGACAATGCACCAGCTCACAGGGCACCCCACTGCCAGTGAGTGAATTGTTAGCCAGTAAACAAATCACTGTATTGGAACATCCTCCCTACTCACCTGATCTGGCCCCCAGTGACTTCTTTCTTTACCCAAAGATAAAGGAAATATTGAAAGGAAGACATTTTGATGACATGCAGGACATCAAGGGTAATACGTTGACAGCTCTGATGGCCATTCCGGAAGAAGAGTTCCAAAATTGCTTTGAAGGGTGGACTAGGCCCTGGTATCCGTGCACAGCTTCCCAAGGGGAGTACTTCGAAGGTGACTGTGGTGATATTCAGCAATGAGGTATGTGGCACTTTTTCTGGGACGAGTTCGCAAACTTAATTGTCTAACCTCATATGTTTTCTTTTTTATATGATTTTTAAATGTTTAAGTAGAATTTATTTTTGTAATTGTACGAGAGAGACCAAAAACTTTTTTCCATATTGTTAGTAGATTGCCTCTGTGAAGTTTATCTAATATTTATTGTTTCCCACTGATTTGAAGCAATACTCTTATTATACCTTAAGTTTCCATGTGTACGTAAGAATTTCAGGGCCTGTATTCTATCCCATTCATTTGCATGCTATTAACCTGATATTTTAATTTCTATATCTCTATAATTATTTTTAGTATTTGGTAGTTGTGAGTCTCCTGTCATTATTTTATTTTTCAAAAATGTCCTGGCAATTCATGTATATTTCCTTATATGATTACAAAATCAGCTTATTAAGGTCAATGGAAAGAAATGAAAACTTTATTGTGATTTATTTGGATTGAAAGATAAAATTTAATATGAGTTTAAGTATTTTTACACCAGTGATTTTCCCTTCTAAAAACATGGTATATCTCACCATTTATTCAGATTTATTTTATGGCTTTCCTCATAAATTTTGTGGGTTTCCTCATAAATCTGTACACTTTATATTTATTCAATCATACTTTAGTTTTAAATCCTATACAGAATAAAACATTTTCTACTGTATTTTGTTTCTGCACATTGGTAGTGTAAGCACAAACTTGGGTTTTCATGGCAAGACAATGTCCATATACCTCTGTATTTAAGGGACAATCAATTTGAGCCTTAGAAGGAGATATGGGCATAGGTTTGTCCAGTTGGATGCTCCCACCCAGAACTTTTTTTCATAATTAAAGTTTATTGGGGTGACAATTGTTAGTAAAGTTACATAGATTTCAGGTGTACAATTCTGTATTACATCATCTATAAATCATATTATGTGTTCACCACCCAGAGTCAGTTCTCCTTCCATCACCATATATTTGATCCCCCTTACCCTCATCTCCCACCCCCCAACCCCCTTACCCTCTGATAACCATTAAACTGTTGTCTGTGTCTATGAATTTTGTTTCTTCATTTTTTTTTCTTTTTCTTTTGTTGTTTTTGGTTTGTATGTCACATATCAGTGAAATCATATGGTTCTCTGCTTTTTCTGTCTGACTTATTTCACTTAGCATTATAATCTCATGATCCATCCATGTTGTCACAAATGGTCCTATTTCATCTTTTCTTACTGCCGAATAGTATTCCATTGTGTATATATACCACAACTTCTTTATCCATTCATCTATTGAAGGACATTTTGGTTGTTTCTGTGTCTTGGCTACCGTAAATAAAGTTACAATAAACATTGGAGCACACTTGTCTTTATGTATAAATGTTTTCAGATTTTTTGGGTAGATACCCAGGAGAGGGATTGCTGGGTCATATGGTAATTCTATTTGTAATTTTTTGAGGAACCTCCACACTGCCTTCCATAACGGCTGCACCAGTCTGCATTCCCACCAACAGTGTATGAGGGTTCCTTTTTCTCCACAGCCTCTCCAACACTTGTTACTATTTGTCTTGTTGATGATAGCCATTCTAACTGGGCTGAGGTGATATCATTGTGGTTTCTATTTGCATTTCTCTGATGATTAGTGATGTTGATCATTTTTTTTCATATGTCTATTTGCCATTTGTATGTCCTCTTTGGAGAAATGTCTCTTCAGGTCGTCTGCCCATTTTTCAATTGGGTTGTTCGTTTTTTTTTATTGAGTTGTATGAGTTCCTTGTATATTTTCGATATTAGCGCCTTATCAGAGGCACTATTTGCAAAAATCTTCTCCCATTCAGTTGGTTGCCTCTTTATTTTGTTGATGGTTTCTTTTGCTGTGCAGAAGCTTTTAAGTTTGATATAGTCCCATTCGTTTATTTTAGCTTTTACTTCTCTTCTCTTTGGAGTCAAATTCATAAAATGCTCTTTGAACCCAAGATCCATAAGTTTACTACCTATGTTTCTTTCTATGCAGTTTATTGTTTCAGGTCTTATGCTTAAGTCTTTGATCCATTTTGAATTAATTTTGGTACATGATGACAGATAGTAGTCCAGTTTCATTCTTTTGCACGTGGCTTTCCAATTCTGCCAGCACCATTTATTGAAGAGGCTGTCTTTTCTCCATTGTATGTTTTTGGCTTCTTTGTCAAAAATTATCTGTCCATATTTATGTGGTTTTATTTCTGGTTCTCAGTTCTATTCCATTGGTCTATGTGTCTGTTTTTCTGCCAATACCATGCTGTTTTGATTATTGTTGCCCTGTAGTACAAGCTAAAGTCAGGGATTGTGATACCTCCAGCATTGTTCTTTTTTCTTAAGATTGCTTTCGCTATTCGGGGTCTTTTGTGGTTCCCAAAAAATCTGATGATTTTTTGTTCTATTTTTTTAAAAAATGCCATTGAGATTTTGATGGGGATAGCATTAAATCTTTATATTGCTTTGGGTAATATGGCCATTTTAACTATGTTGATTCTTCCAATCCATGAGCACAGAATGTCTTTCCATTCGTTGTGTCTTCATTTTTTTAAAACAATGTGTTATAGTTTTTAGCACATAGGTCTTTCACATCTTTGGTTAAGTTTATTCCTAGGTATTTTATTGTTTTTGCTGCAATTGCAAAAGGATTTTTTTTTTTTACTTCTTTTTCTGAGATTTCACTGTTAGTTATAGGAAGGCAGTGGACTTTTGTATATTGATTTTGTAGCTGGCAATTTTACTGTATTCGTTGATTGTTTCTAATAGCTTTTTGGTGGAGTCTTTAGGGTTTTCTATGTATAGCATCATGTCATCTGCAGAGTGACAATTTAACTTCTTCATTCCCAATTTGGATGCCTTTTATTTCTTTCTCTTGCCTGAATGCTCTGGCAAGGACTTCCAACACTAGTTGAAAAGCAGAGGTGATAGGGCACAGCCCTGTCGTGTTCCTGAATGTAGAGCAAAGGGCTTCAGTTTTTCACCATTAATTATGAGACTAGCTGAGGGTTTGTCATATGTTGCCTTTATTATGTTAAGGTATTTTCCTTCTATACCTATTTTAGTAAGTGTTTCAATCATAAATGGATGTTGTATCTTGTCAAATGCTTTTTCTGCATCAATTGATATAATCATATGATTTTTGTCCTTTATTTTGTTTATGTGATGTATCACGTTGATGAATTTGCATATGTTGAACCATCCTTGTGCCCCTGGGATAAACCCCACTTGGTCATGATGAATAATCTTTTTAATGCATTGTTGCATTCAATTTGCTAGAATTTTGTTTAGGATTTTTGCATCTGTATTCATCAGAGATATTGGTCTGTAGTTTTCTTTTTTTGTGTTGTCCTTACCAGGTTTTGGTATGAGGGTAATGTTGGCCTCATAAAATGAGTTAGGGAGTACTGTCTCTTCTTCAATTTTGTGGAAGAGTTTGAGCAGGATTGGTATTAGATCTTCTTTGAAGGTTTGGTAGAATTCACTAGTGAAGCCATCTGGTCCCGGACTTTTGCTTTTGGGAAGGTTTTGGATGACTGATTCAATTTCCTTAGATCGGTCTATTTAGATTTTCCAGTTCTTCATGGTCCAGCCTAGGAAGGCTATATGTTTCTAAGAACTTGTCCATTTCTTCTAGGTTATTGAATTTGGTGGCATATAGTCCTTCACAGTATTCTTGGATGATCCTTTGTATTTCTGTGGCATCCATGAAAACTTCCTCTTTTTCATTTCTGATTTTGTTTATTAGTGTCTTTTCTCTTTTTATCTTAGTAGTCTAGCCAAGGGTTTGTCAATTTTGTTAATCTTTTCAAAGAACCAGCTCTTTGCCACAATAATTTTTTTGTTTTCTTTTTGTTCTTTATTTCATTTAGTTCTGCTTTGATTTTTATAATTTCCTTTCTTCTGCTGACCTTAGGTTTCATTTGTTCTTTTCTAATTCTTTAAGGTGCAATGTGAGATTATTTATTTGGGATTTTTCTTGTTTCTTGAGACAGGCCTGTAATGATATAAATTTCCTTCTTAAAACTGCTTTCGCTGCATCCCCAAAATTTTGGTAGGATATATTTTCATTGTCATTTGTTCCTATATATCTTTTGATCTCTCCTCTAATTTCTTCTTTGACCCGCCCACCCAGAACTTTAACTTTTAAGGGAATGATTCAAATATTTAAGGAAAGATGAGGAGTCAGTCAAGGAAGCACCAAGTTCAAGTGACTGTGGTGGTGCATGTCAAATGGTAGCTCTGCAAGAGTCATTACTATGGTTATTCTGTATTGTCTTGGCTGTGTTCTCCCATCTTGCCTTCCTTGGACACTACACGGCCTGACCTCTAAGCCTGTGTTTTCCATACATCCGACGGATCCCGTGACCTATTACCATTATAACAAATTCCTTTTCTGTTTAAATTAGCTAGAGTTTATTCTGTTGTGTTTTTGTTTTGTTTTGTTTTGTTTTTTCAATCCAGAATACCAGATGGATAGATTTTGGCACAAAGGAAAGGGTTTCAGGTGAAAGTCCCTCAGGAAAATGAGGCTACAGAGAATCTAGGATTAGTTATCTGTTCTGGGTTTGGTAAAAGTCATGAAAATGTCATTAACATCCAGTTATGATACTCTTGAAAGCTCACTTCCAGTTGTGGATAAAAAGTTAATTGAATGATCATCAGCAGTCATCTTGACTAAAATGCTTATTGAGTCAAGTTTTGGAGGTACCCTGTTACTGTTGCCACATAACACTATAAAAGGGGAGTGAAAATCATGTAATGTAGAACAAAATAACTAGTACTAATAATGCTGCAGAGCTTAAAGAAAGAACAACCAAATTCAAATCCATAAATTCTTGTCACAAAGGATGCACTGAAAACAAGAGATTTCCCGTGATTATGTCAACGGTGCCTTCATATTTTGTTACGTTACAGAGCTAAGGTGGCTAAAATAAGTCAAATGAAATATTTGATACAGCATATTGCTGAAATACATTGTTGTTTGAACCCACAGCCTTGCCAGGTCACTTTTGTGAACATTAGGGTGTTGATCAGTCAAGAGTAGTCCTCCACAATGTAGGTGGGGATCACTTAGAGAAATTGAAGGACTCTCATCCCCCACTAAACTTTTATGATTACTTACCCACATCTCACCCCTTGTTTGATGAGGGATATCCTCCCTTGGGTGAAGATATTATACCTTCCTCATCCACGGGAGTTACCTTGCAAAATGAGTACAATTCCCTCTTTTCCAGTTTCCCTCCAAACCACGGGACAGATCCCAATAGGACCCAAAGCGCCAACTGTAAAATCAAATCTGGGGAGAAGTGAGATACTAACAAAAGAATTGCACAACTTTGGTAATTTATATGAACAAAAATATAAGGAATATATATGGGAATGAATTCTGAAGTTTCACATCCAAGAAGAGAGAAACAACATTTTTTATCAGGTAGAATTTAGGAATGTACATATACATAACAGAGTTTTGATTTAACAGCTAGCTCAAGGAGCCATTTTCCTAGCTGATGATAGAATACTGGACTCAACAGTGCCCCATATTAAAGAAAATTGTCAGAAATTAATTGTTGTAAGACAAAATATTTAAAAAAACACATATCATGTTATTTAGCCATGGTTAAAATTCTAATTGAAAACTTTGACTATGCATTTCAAAGATAATGAAAAACATTTAGTGAAGTTATTGACAAAAGTGATTTTGGGAATGGAAAAGCCATTACTTTTGGTAAGGCAGAAATTTAGATATTATTTACAACCATTCATTATAAAATTTAAGTTGAATTCACATTTACTATTTTTCTAGCCATCATGAAGTTGAATTTTTATACTTTTTTACTGAAAAGAGAAAAAACATTTTTCAATAATATTTGGAAATTAGTTTAATGCTTACTTTTCAAGGTCTGCTCACTTATTAATTTATAAATAATTTGTTTGTTATAGAAAATTATACTTGTTAAAATGTGTGTTTTAAGAATGTGTCTTCACCCCTCTATCAGAGTAGGTTAAGTTTGTTTATTACCTTTGTGCAAATTAACCCACTAAATGTGACCTTCCTGAACTGTAAAAATTAATTGAATTTGTGTATACTAATAATGCATTCTTTTCTATTTGGAAATAAAATTGATACATGACTAATAGTTTAGCTTTATAAGACATGTACAATTTTGTTCTTCTACTTTGATATATAGTGGAAGACAAAATTGCCAGTGTGGATTTATCACGTCTTGCCTACTCCCCTCTCCCCCTGCCCCGAGTAGGCCTTGCAACATTTCCTCCACCAAAGCCTTGAGAAGTACATAGATGATGATAGCACTGGCATCTTTGCAAAGAGCTGTATTGGCTTTTCTCTCTGTTATGGGAATTCTGGTGGGAACAGTGCGATTTACGTGGGCTCCATGGTTTTGCTGGACAGGGAATACCAAGGGGATGGCAAAGGCTGAAAAGCGGTTTAATTAATAACTAAGTTAATAGTTCAACTATTAAAAGCAAAGAGGGCCAGTATTGTAATAGACAGCAAAAACAAAAGCAAATGGAATAATCTAAGCCACATGAATCTTTAGTAGTACTTACCTGATCGTGGGAAACCTAGATGAAAACTAACAAACAATAAAATCGCCACCATGCTCTGCTGTTCAGCCTTGCAGTTTACACGAGGCATGCTTTTGGCCTGAATCTGCCTCCAGTAGATCCAACTGGACCCCAAACCCATCCTGTGAATATTTCTCTAGTTTCTGAATGTAGAGTTGGAATCACTTCTGTGGCAGGTGCTTTTGGTGCTTTGTGTCACATTCTCTCGATCCATCTCCTTTTAATGAAAACACTATTTTTTTCTCTTTTTCTTTTTTCCTAGGAGAGTGGGTGAGATGTAGTGTTGATAGTCAATGGATGAGCTCCAGTGGATAAGTGAAGGACTTGGCCTGTTTCTCAAGCTTGTACCGTTTAAAAGAGAGAAGGCAGCGAATTTAGACACAAATGCACAAGGCAGGTAGGTATGATGGAGGAATCTTCTGGAAGTTCACTTCTGATTGCTTCCCTTCTCTCTGAAATAGGAAGCAAGTTCGTCAGCTGAGAGAGAGGCTGAGGGAGGAGAATTTCAAAATTTGAGTATAGGGGAGAACTACATGGAATCATCTAGGTGAATGGGAGAGTGAATGGTCTAGGGAAATAGAGCAAAACTGCCAGGCAGCATTATGGGCCCATTTAAAGTGATCACAAATTAAAGTACAGTCAGTATGGTTACAGTAGTGATGTGTGAGTGTTTGTGTGTGCATGTGTGTGAGAGTGTGTGTGTACGTGTGTGTGTGTGTGTGTGTGTGTATGTATCTGTCTGTTTTCAGTCTCACTCAATCTCCTTCTCTTAGGTGAAATAGGAAGAAAATGAAATGACTAAGGTTTTGGCTTAGCCGAGGGAATAAGATAAAATGCGAGAGAAACTAGAGAATTGAGGGTATATACAATGGAGGAATTTTAAAGACTGATTAGAGTAAGCTGCAGACACAGAGAAATGAGGACATGTGGGAATGAAGGAAAAGGAAATGGCTATGGAACCAATGCGTTGTAAGTAATGATGAGGAGAAAGAATTATTATGTTCGGAGTTATAATGTGTGTGACTTGAAAGATAGGAAAAGTCAGAGCAAGAAGACTAAAATTAAGATTTTGGAGGCGGGGGCTTACTGTTTGGTAATGAGAAGACTTAGGGTAGGGTCTGGGAATGAATAATCAAGGTAGGCATTAGGGCAATATCATTGAATACGAATAAATAAGGTATTAGGAGGTCAGAGACTGACAGACTCATGTTTTCCTATTGCAAAAACCGGTCATTATAACCAAGGCAACTGTATAATTTATTGACCAAATCGGAACACTTTTGAGAGTAAAATGTGGATCGATTCAAAATTACCACAGGACCACAAGTGAAACTGGGACCATGGTTATGTCATGGAGAGAGCACTGCATAACATACATGGTTGTGTAATGGAGAGCCAGTGAACGGTAGATAAAAATCTTCAGGCGATCAGAAGAGTGACCTTGGGGATGTCCGTAGAATGAAGGACAGTGGATAGTCTGATGGAATGGGTTTTAAGCTGATGTTTTTTGGTTACTAATCTAAATACTGGTAAAATATTTGATGAGTATACTGGTGGAAAGGATTTGGTGTGGAGGTGTGGAAGGAGTTTGGTAGGAACTTAGTGAAGTCTGCGGCTCGTACTTGACTTTTGAGCTTGAACGTGTGGAACCCGAGAAGAGCGGAACACATTCTCTACCCTCTTGCCCTGCTGAGGGCAGCCTGTGTCTGCTAACCATTATCATCTTTTCCTAGACTCGCTGCTTCAAAGACTCGCTGGAAATATATATCAAACATAAGTGGAAAGAGGCAGAATGAGGAATGATCTCATGTGTAGTCCTGATAGAAAGGAAATGAGAGTAATGTTTCTTGGGTCAAGGACTTGCCCTGAGGTTTTAACCTGCTGTGGTTTAAGGTTTTTTTATTTCTACTTAGTTCAGATGTATTTCAAAAAAGGTTAAAAGGTATTCATTTTATTGCCTGTGTGGATGTTCGGGCAGGAATTAGAGAAAATACTGGAAAATTAAATGAAAATGACGCTCTTGTCAATAGTTCATCTTCAAGACTCAAATAAAGACATGAAAAGAAAATAAAAATGGGCAAAAATAATAGACAAAAAACGTATTTCACCAAGTTGGTTTTATATAACTTGTTATAATAATCAAGCTTTCAGCAACGGAAGATAGCACCTAACTGGCTTCCTTTGTCTCTTCTCTCATTAACCATGCTGAAGGATTGGGGCAGGTAAAATTTCCAGTTGCATTGTGGGAAGTGCCTTGCTGTCTTGAACAACAGCTTGACTAATGTTATTATTGTTTGACTCAGAGAGAGACCTCATTTTTTTGAGGGGAAAAAAAAAGAATCTAGTGCTGATTACGTACCAGGAATCCTGAAGCAAAACTCTTTTCAGTATTTAAATAAGTGAAAATCATTTGCTCTTTGTCACTCTCTCTCCTTCTTTCGTATCACTCCGTGAGGTTCCAGCCATACATTTAGCTACTGAAACAACTTGAGTTACAAATAAGCATAGTTGAAAAAAACCTCTACGTCTGTGAAAAAAACCACTTCAAATAGAATATTAATACATTTATTTAAATTTCAAATCCATTTTAGGTTTTGAAAAGCCTAAATTTTCTACTTTTTGTTGCGTGACAGTGTCTTTATGTTCGAGTCAAATGAAGACATTGTTCTCTTTGGTCTCTTTGTTTTGAAGAGTAAACTAGGTAAAGACATGAGGTCTGAGAGATGATGTGTAAGACATTTTCCTCTTGGAGCATATTTAACTACTTAATAAGTGATATGATTAACATACATCAAAGGGCAGAGATTTTGAAACATCAGTTGTCCCTCTGCTTGGATAACCTCTATTTATCCTTCAAACCTCAGGTAGTTGTAATTTCTTCCAAAAGGCCTCTCAAAGTCTCATGAATGGATGCTTTTCCTGTCAAAGCCCTTCATGTTTTCCCCTTTCACAGCACTCATCACATTATATTGAAAGTAAGGTCCTAATTCATTTTTATATATTCAATGTTATCCGTTACATGTGGCCTACAAAGAATGCTCAATAAATGTTGGTTTAATTAAAATGTATGGAAAGGTCCTGTCACTATTTCTCTTAATGTGTGGACATAAGTACTCTTTGTCTTATAGAAGCAGTTATATATTGCAATGGCATTTTTGGATCTGGAAATCCTAATGAATCTTCCAGAAGTGTCCTGTTTACAATCAAAAGGCAGTTTAAGTGTTAAAAAAACAATAAAAGTTATTAATATTCTTAAGCTAACATCCAAATTTATCCTAGGCAAAACATTGAGAGCCAGAAAGTTATAAAATATTTTCTTTTCAGCATCAGAATCTTCTCTAACTGTGCTTCTTTCCCTGTTGCTTCTTAGATTCTTACGAAAGTCATCCTCCCAGAATGATCTTCTCTTCCTTCTCCTTCAAAACTTGTTTTTACTGACAGAACGTTTGGAAAGGGTATAATAAAAAAGAAGTTCTGTCTAACATGTCACTTATCACAGGTATGAGATATCGCCCTCTTGTCCTTGCATTGAGGCTTTTGACAGAAATCTTACTCTGGATGAACCAAATAATCCTCTTTTTTCTGTGTTTTAACTTGAATAAGAAGGTGGAACTTAGGAATCACCAAAATAAAACAAATAGTTTTCTACTCTGTAGTCATCATTCCCAGCCTCAAATGGGTCTTCAAATTGCCTGGTGGTATTTTTTTTTTCAGGTTCTTTAGAGCACAGAGCCTGAGGCAAGGATTAATATCACTTTTTTAATGGGAATGGTGGTAAGGATGTGGAAAATGTAGCGTGAGCCATGAACGAATAGGAAACAACACAATGTGATGAGTTATCATGCTACTTACCTGCTTCATGGACTGTAAAGTGACTCAGCAGGCAGAGAGAATTTCTATGGAATTGGACGCTAAGGAAGGTCTGTATCGCAGAGTCTGCGGAAGGAAACAAAGAGGGGAATGTAACCCCCAGTTCTTTCTGCTCTCCCATTTTCCAGGCATTTTGGGGGTTCATTTTCTAGCTGTTTGGTGGTTGTTCAGGAAACCCTATGGTATAGCATTTTACGCAAGGCCAAAAGTGGAAAGGTGGCTTACTCAGTGCGTGTAATGGAGAGCCATATATCATGGCACTGAAACTCTAGCCTGAGAAACTTGCCAAAAGCTACCATTGTGGCAATGGCATGGTACAGGAGGGAGGCAGTTCTGTCTTTAAAAAGTACCAAACAAGGGAATGTAAAGAGGGTATGGTGGCATTGTAGTGTGTCAACTTGGGCAGGCTGAATACATTTTTCAGAGTTCCTCTTCCTGCAGGTTTCCTTTCAGGTGGGCCACAAAGGACATTTGTACAGGAAATATGAAAAACAGAAGTGAGGTCATTTTACCTTTTACACTTGTAAGGTTGGGGCAGGAGCTTTTGTAGCTTGTATATGTTGTTGCTTATATGCTGTCTCAACTCACTGCATGCAACTGTTCCCCCTTCCTGTGGATTTTTCTTCACCTTCACTGCTGGGCCAAGTGTGTATTTACTTTGCTGATGAAAGGTGTCAACTTCTCTTCAAGGACACTTACTTTATTAAGGTTGGGTTTTAGTTTGTCCTCATGGGTTTCAGTTTTCATCCATCTTCTCTCTCTCCTGCTGGCCCTCAGTTTTACAGAGACTGCTGCACCAGCGTCCACCGCTGCGTAAAGTCAAATACTGTGTAGTATTTATTTCTTTGGTGAAACCCTGACTGACGCAGAGGGAAAAAAAGGTTTTTATACATTACAGTCTCCCACTTGTACCTCCAAGAGCCTCATATCCTCCATATATCCAGGTCCCCTTATTTGTGTGTGTGTGCGTGTGAATGGAGATGCCCTTACTCCTCCTTTAAGAGCCCCAATAATTGACATAGACCCTTTTGAAGCAGCATTTAGTTTGCTGTCCTGGATAACTAAGCAAAGAGAGTTAGTGAGATAAAGCTGTAGTCCCCACCGTTGGTAAAAAGGGATGGTGGGTCCAATGCTTTGAAAGACCATACGACCTTATCATGTCAGGCAACCTGCTTCAGGTGAGTTCATTTTTCAGTTTCCAGAGAAGGAGCTGCTTTTTCTAACAAAGGTGGTTCAGTATATTTGGGTTTTCAAGATTATAGGGTTCACCCACCAAGATTTTCCCATCGCGGGTCTCAGTGTCCCACTATTTCTTACCCACTGCTGCAGAAACAGAAGATAAGGGTCTTTTTAAAAGCTATCACTCACTGAAATAATTTGGCTTTTAAAACATTCCCCCGTGTTTGGAGGGGAGAGGGTGTGGTTTCTTTTTTGCATAGACTCTAGGGTTGTCTTAAGAAGCCATCCCAACATGTATCTTCGTATTAACATATTTCCATACTGCTGAAGTGCCACAGCCACTGATTTCCCAGTGCCTTGCTGTCTACGTACATGTCATTTTATTAACCCCATTGCCATAAGTAGGGTCTCTGTTGGTTTTACACAGCTGAGCAACTCACCACGTTCCCATCCTGACCATTCTTATTCTTGACCATATTTTCTTGAACCACTTCCTGTACCAATTGTTTCAGTTCAGATTTTATGAAAAGCTGATCCTAAGTAAAGGTAAAGGTGCAGAATTTTGTGCTATTCAAGCCCAGGGGAAAAGGGTGAGTAAAAATAAAAGCACACAAAGAAAATAGAGAAAGAGCCATAGAATGTGATGTACCACTGCACTGGCTACCACTTCATGCTAAGTTTTGAGGTGGTACCTCAGGGCACTCAGCAGGCATGTTTGCTTGATATGTGCTACAAATACATACTACACATTGAGTGTAGTACCTTTATCTTCCTACACATTAAGTAGTAGACGTCAAAGAAGGGAGAAAGGAAAGGGATTCATCTGGCTAGGCCCATCCCATCTCTTATTTCCCCTTGGTCAGTTTTCACTCCACAGGAGATAATTACCTTGAACTTTTTTGTTTATTCACCTGGCTCCTCAGTGGATACTCTGGAAGCCATATCCTACCCCTGCAATATATTATTTTACCCAAATGCAGAATAGGAGGCGGCAACACCTTGGACAACAGTGTGTGATATATGCCATCTGTGGAGTTGACCTTGGGTTTCAACGTGGAATAGCCAGCTTGGAGATCTCAGAAATGGTGACAGTGAGAGTGGAGTAGTAATCTTGAAGTCAAGTGGTAAGTTCTGAAAAAAGAAAGCAGTTGATGAAACTTGAAGAGGTACATTTGTATCTAATACACTGCTAACACTAATACAATTCCCTGGCTAACTCGTTTATCCATCTTCTGCAACCATTATTTCAAACTTTATCTAATCTAGTCAACCTACAAGCCATTGACTTCCTCACATCCAACAGAAAACTTTGGCTCCTCTTTTATAGAGAATTTAGGAATAAGGAGAAAGACACTTTCTCATGTCGTGGACATCAAAGATGCAAGCTCACCTTTACGTGTATCCTCTCTATCCTCCTTGTTTCCTCTTATTTACAATAGAAGAGCTATCTTTTCTTTTAATAAGATCTTCAGATTGTATATTGTGTTCCATTCTCTCTTACCGTCTCAGGAACCTGAAACCACTGGCTGACATTTCCTTTTCTTTCTTTCACATTCAAACTTTCCTTCTCAGTTGATCACATAGCTGGCTTTATCTATAGATTTAGGTCTGTATGGTGTAAAGGTGGCCATGTATACAAGTATCCCCGACTTTAATAGCATTTTATTTCCTTTGTAAAAGAGGTACACAACCATTGTTACAAGTTAAATATTACTTATAGAAATATTCATAATGTTTATCTTCCTACCTCTCTATTACCTCTCCTCAAGAGCAATAATTAACAATTTGATGTGTTCATACTACTAAGCTGTACACATGTATACTGTGGAAAAGACAATCAGCACTTACTGAATATCCTCTGCATTTCCCAGCCCCATTCCCTTGGTGATAGATTGGGTTCCTATGACTAGTGCTGGCTAATAAAACCTGAGTGGAAGTGTGTCACCTTAGAACTGAGACCCTGCTATGGCAGCCTTAGAGGTTCCAGGTTCCAGGTGGCATAGCTTCCAGATGGAGGTGGCCTCCTGAGCACATGGGCAAATTTCTTTCTTTACTTAACAGTATTAATGGGACTTACCCATCCGTTCTGAAAGCTGAATCATATTCTTTAGTATGACTGCAGCATAACTTATTTCACCATTTCCCTACCGTTGGATTTTCAGATTGCTTACAGTTTTTGTTTTTGTATGGTTTTTCCTCTTCAAGTCAGGTTATTTACCATAATTACCTTACACAGCTTTACATACTGACACGTTTACTTTTGTAGTGTCATTTTCCCAAAATGAGATGCATCCGGTCAAGGATTTATGTGTTTTTATTTAAGTAGAGATTTCCAGACTACATTACAGAAATATTTTAATCCTTTCACACATACATCAGAAATATATGAGGGCATGTTTTTCTTTAATCTTAGCAACACTGGATGATATTTCTTCTCACAGCTTTTGCTAGTATACTTAATGTAATAATAATCTACTATATTTTTACCTAACTATTATAAAGTTTAGCATGTTTGTATACGTTTATTGGTGATTTAAATTTCAACTTCTGTAATCTTTTCTGTCTTATTTTATTACAGTTTTTCGTTTTTTCTTTTTGTATCTTTTTCTAATTGATACATAGGAATTTTGTTTACACTGCGTACAGAGATTCTATCATATACATTGGTAATATTTTCTCTTATGCTATCATTTGCAATTTTAAAATTTAATTTTATGTTTTTTAATAGGTTTACGTATTCAATGATTCAAAATTTAAAAAGTAAAATAATCCATTCACTGAGCAATCACTCTCGCATTCCTGTCACTGGATATCGAGATTCTCTTTCCAAAGGTAGCTCATGTTATTAATTTTATATATATACACACACACACACACACACACACACACACACAACACATACAGAGGGTGCCAAAAAATGTATACACATTTTAAGAAAGGAAAAAACTGTATTAAAAGTGTAATACAGGGAATGACGCCAGCATGCATTTGATTAACGCCATCTTTAGAGCATCATATTACACGCTGCTACCATAATTCAATTCAACTTCAAAAAGTAATACAAGGATGACATCTCTTAAAATGTGTACTTTGTCGGCACACCAGGCATATGAGCTTTTCCATAATCATGCAAATATGTTGTATATATTTTATGTACATACAAGCAATATGTACATATACACATACATAGAAGTGTATATATTCTTTATTCTCCCACTATTTTACATGTTCTTGTGTTTTTCTACTTAGTGGAGTATCTTAGACTTTATTTTGTATCAAAAGATAAAATGCCTTCTCATTCTTTCTTACAGTTACACGGTGTTTTATTTTATGGCTTTACTATAATTTACCACATTTAATCAGTATTCCTATGGATAGATATTTAGATAGTTTCCGATCTTTTGCTTAATAAAAAGAACTGCAATCAATAATCTTATTTATGTCTTTTCACGTATGTTCAAGAGCATCTGTAGAATAAATTCCTAGAAGTAGACTTTCTGGCTTAAATGTCCGTGTATGTGTAATTTTGATAGATATCACTAGGTTGTCTTCCACAGAGGTTATTCCAATTCCCATCATCGATGTATGAGAGTATCTGTTTCCTCAAACACTCTCTCAAAAGTTTGTTGTCAAACTTTTTGATCCTTTCAAAGTTTGTTATTCTAACTGGACTGGTAAATACAGTAAGATATATCTTTTATTATAAATAAGACTGTTAATTTCGAGAAGTCTTTTAATTTCCTTTCCTGTTGACTGTGCTCACCTTTTTAAATTTGCTTTTTGTCTTTCTAAATTGGATTGTTGGTCTTTTTCCTCATTGATATTGAGAGACTGAATATATAAATAGACATCGACTAGACTACATATATGTATATTAGTAGGACTCTCACTCACAACCTGCAGCAACCAGTCCAGGAAACCAAACTATAATCTCTGTAACAATGAACCACAAATGGCCAGGACTTGATTGATGACTGACAGTTTCGCTAAATTTTGCCTCTGCTTCCAACTTAGGACCAACCAGAGAAAGCCAAAAATGTACCCGTAACCAATCACATAGGATCTGTCGTATCTAGTTAGCCTGCCTCAGCTTCCCTTTGCAGTAGTCTCTGTTCAGGGCATCCTGGAAGCCTTTCCTTTTTCACTATAAAGCTTTCCAACTACTCTGCCTGCCTTGCAGTCTCTGCCAAAACACAAATGGTGGCTGACACCCTTACAAGAACAGACTCTAAAAAAAAATGCTTTGCTTGTTCTCATTTGGGTGGTTGTTTATTTCTATAATATTTTGCAGTTCTTTATTAGGGATATTAGCCCTTATCTATGATTTAAAGTACAAGCATATTTTGTCACCTTGTTAGAGTGTATTTAAATAAGCTTTTACTGATGTATAAACTAAACAGAGAAGTGCACAAATCATGAATGCATCCTTGTGTGGCTTTTTACATGTAAGCACTTACATGTAACATGATCAAGAAATAGAGTATCACTGAAAAGTCCTTTGTGCCCCTTTGCAATTACTACTCACTCCCGCAACCTTCACCTCTATTACCTCAAAGTGTAAGTACTGTTTTAATCTTTAAAACGATAGCATAATTTGCTGTTCTTGAGCTTTATGTAAACAAAATCATACAGTAGATACTCTTTTGTTTCTAGCTTCTTTTATTCAACTTTGTGTGGGTGAGATTTATGCATGTATGCAAGTGAAATTGATTTATATCTATTGCCTTGGTATTCCATATGAATAAACCACAATGTATTTACCTAGTTTATTACTAAACTAGAATTTCGGATATTAGAGAAGATTAATTTTTTTTTCCATGTTAGTGTTTCCCTCTTTGTTCTCTTTCCCAATTCCACAAAATGTTTAACACAAGTTTGAGCAAAGTAGTTGTTTAATAAACTTTTAATGAGTGACCTGTATTAGCAGTACTGGGTGGTCACATGGATGATTAAGAAATTGCTTAATGAATAGCTTTCTCACACTTAAACACATCCCAAAATATCATAACGGTATTGATCCTGTTATTGTTCATCTTGATTCATATATATATATATATATATATATATATATATATACACACACACACATATATATACACATATGATGTATATATATATATATATAATTGTGGTTTTTAAAGAGGTATCTTGAAATATGAAATTGATAAAATATAGTAATAGAATATTTTAGTGGATATAGAATGCAGAGATAGTGGGCGGATTTAAAATGGATCTCTATTTTATCTCTGAGTCCAATTTAGCAAACAAGCATTTTCAATAATATTGTACAGATTGTATCAATATTTTGTTAGGTCCATTTGTTGATTCATTTTGCCTTTTGTAATAGTTAAAATCATTTCATAACTTTTCTTTTGGGAACTAGTTCTTATGTGTTTCCTTGCCACAAAACATTTAATACATAAATATGAGCAATATATTTATGGTTTTTCAAAGATTCTCAAGAGAAGTGTTTTGGGAAAACAAATTAAATAAGGTGACATTATTATAAGAGTAACCTTGACTCTGCTTTAATATATATTTTTAAAGTAAGTCAGTTTCAAGTTCTAAATCTATAATACATAATTATGACCAAACTAATTTATAATATATAATAATATGGTTATTTTATTATATAATATAATTATTATTAAAAATTATGTAACTGTAATTATTACTTTCATTTACCTACTAGTGCCAAAAAAAATTGTTATATTCCTCATATCTTTATAATATACCAATGTTTGAACCCAAAGGGGAGCATCAGTACTTTGGGACATGTTTTGTGCTTGAATAATGAATAACCCAACCTGCAGGCATTCCTAGGGACTGGGTCTTTTGTCACCATACAAAGATGTCAAGAAGTCCATCCTGGTCTGCAGTGTGCCTAAAAGATCAGTCTTGCTCTTACTCATCAAAAACTTCAAGATCTGATACTATTTAGGGCACAGGATTTCATGGAGTCTGAGATGGTTAGGATTGGGAAGGACCATAGTCCAGTCCCATCATCCAGAAGAAACAGGCCAAAGGGGTTAAGGGAACCACCCCGAAATTGTTTAGGGACCAGGAAATAGTATGATAAAAATGGAAAAAAATATCTCTAGTGCTTTCTTTATGTCAGGCAGACAGAGTTCTTTAGATGTATTGTTTAATTTAATACTTCCATTTTGATCATTTAATAATACCCCACACTCTGATGATGTGGAGACTTAGAAGCAGAGAAGGTAAGAATCTTTTTCAGTCTCACACAGGTAGTTAGGACTGGTGGTCTCTGCCCAAGGCTGAGTTCTCTATCTTATACCCTCTCTTCTTCTTCCAAGTCTAGCATCATATTGTCTCCAAACTGTTTCCAATAGGCTGCTTGAAAGCTACCTTACAATATCAGAAATTGTCTGTTGTGGTATACAAATGCTGAATACCTTGTTAGAATTGGAAAGATCAGATTTATGAATCTGCATGCTATCTGAAAGATCCTTATGAAAGCAGCAGAGTGTAAATAAACAGAGTTTAGTGCCTCCCCCACACGATACACTCAGACATAATTTCAAATGTGTGGTATGTTGTTGGCATTGTTTTTCTTATATTGCCTCCCCTCTTTCCTTGGTATTAGATTTAAGTTTATTTTTTAACCTATTAATCCATCTGAAATTTAACATGATTACTCAGTGGAAAAGAAACCAATAGCTCTTTTCCTACTAGGCCTTTACACAGTGATCAGATTATGGTTAAACACTGTACATTTCACCTTCCCTCACCATTTTTATAGGCAGATTATTTTTATGGCCTAATGGTTCTTTAATAAGTCATAAACACCTTATACATTTTCAAGTTCTCTGATAACAAAGCAAAAGAAATATGTCAGTTCTAAAACTCTCAAAACCAGGCCTTTGATTAAAGTTTTCAGTTAAAAAATAAATAAATAAATGAATCAAAAAATCTGTAAGTCATTAAAAAAAGAAGGGTTAAATTTTGTCGCTGTCATACTGAAATGTTATTTTTGGCTTATGTTACATGCAAACGTAATGAGTTTCTTTGATAATAATTTTGTGAAAACAAAACTTACTGGAAATTTTGCCCAACTGGATCAGTGGGACTTTTCACACATTTTTGGGACAAACACTTGCAGAGTTCTCTTTTCTGTGCTCTGGCTGACGACTGACTTTGTATCAAAGAAGATAATCCTTATGGGACATTTTATCATAAGATTGATTTTACCTATAGTTACCATATCACCTTTTTGACTTGCAAAGGACCTCTGATTCCAGTTCTTTATTTTAAATAATAAAATAGGAACCAGATGCAAAGAATGCTGAGGTTGAAGTTCTCATAGTCCATTCAGAACCTCCATGAATTCCCTGTCGTGGGGCAGTATTAACTGTAGGTGCTTTAGAAATAGAATAACAAATGGGAGACACAGCACTCAACGTCTTATTATTTGCTAGTGAGTTCTGGCATCATTCCATTAACATTTTGCTGGTTTACTCTGTGTGTGTGTGTGTGTGTGTGTGTGTGTGTACTTAAAAAAAAAACAAAACAAATCTATCAACTCCTTGGGGGGAGGGGTATATGAGAGGTGGGTGGTTTAAATTTTTGTGAAACAAATGCCAAGTGTTTCCTTCTCTCAAGGTGAAAATGATAGAAATGCGTTGTGCTGAATTGCAGCAGAATTTTTTGAACTGGTTCCACATCGGTCTTTCTTTACTGGAACGTGTGAAGCATTAGTAGAGGACTAGTGGTGAATACCTGTCCTGAACTCCCACAGACCTGAATTTCTCCTGGAAAGATGAGAGTACGAGCTTAGCAAGCAGTCAGATTCCATGTTGTGGCGAGTGCTTTCCTGGGCAGTCGGCAGCCTGCTCCATGGCTGTCTGCTGGGGCTTCTGCCAGATGGAACATGGAAACGTGGATCTGCTTGTTCTTCCGGCCAACAGGCCTAAAGCCTTTTTAAAACAATATTATATAAAACAAAATAATACTTGCTCAATTTCCTGTCTCTCTCTCTCTGTAAATGGCAAATATATTTCAAAATGATGTTGCTTCATTGAATGCTCTGGAAACACACTTTCATGAACTAGAACTAAATTGACATTTTAATTTTGTTCCTTTCTGTTGTTTAGAATTCAGTCAGCTGCAAGAACCTTGTAGAACACACATATGGAACACTCTATGTGCTGCCTGATTCTGTATGCCACCCTCATATTTTGAGATTTGTCCATACAAGTCAGTTTGAATTTGATAATATCCTGTCAATTAAATGAAACCTTGTTTTCAAAGCCAAATAGCGCAAGTGCCCCGGGCACCTGCAAAAAACCCAGGCGCACAGGCTCAAGTGGATAGTTAGGTGTGCAATTACTTGATTTATACACATGTGTGTTTATGAAATTACAGCTGCAGGGTTTTGTGGTCTCTCTGGGGGTGTGAACAGTTTTGCTGGCAAGCCCCGTACGCTTAACTTTGGAAATTTGGCTCTCGACATGAATTCCCCTCCCATCACCGATGGAGAACAAAGTCTGTCAGTTTTCCATTTGCCTTCCACAATGATTCAGAAAGAAAACAGTCTTATTTTGCTGCTCTAATTGGGAATTGCTGATTCATCTCTCAAGTGCAATCATGTTCACCACTATTCATTATACAAACCCGAGCCAATGATACTGGATGTGGATGTGACAGAAGCTGGCATGGGGAAGGTGGGCTTTCCACCCCCATTACTGACCCAAATACCTGTACATTTGCTTGAGGGACCACAGTTCTTTCCACAACACTCTCCCACTTTAGCTTAAGGTTTTGGAACTGAGGCCTGCATTCAAAAGAATGTTCTGTTATTCTTTTGGTTTTGAAGCTATTTAAAAACAATGCTTGCCTTGAAGTTCTATGTATACTTTTAACCTTTTGGCTTAGCTGTAGAAAAGCTTATTACAGCAAGCAGACTCCATCACTCACGATAGTACAACGCTCTGGGGACCTTATCCTTGTACCGTCTAGTTGAGTAATTAAATACAGGGTAGATTTACAGTTCAGTGGACTCAGTCAGGGTAGGGTGGCAGCCATATCCTCGCTACTCTTTGCATCTTTCAACTTCACACTGCAGCTTTGTATCAGGATGATTGGAATCAAATGTGAAATCAAATATTAAAGAGCAAATATAGACTATAAAGGGGTGGCACATTGGGAAAAGAGAGACAAGGACATTGAAGGATTTTGCCGTCCAAGCAAAGGAAAGTTATTCTAACTTGTGTAACTTTGCAGCTTTGTTAATATTAGACGATGGAGCTATTATTAGATTGACTTTTTATAAGGAAATTAAACAAGGTCATTTCAGTAACACTTAGAGAACTCACACTTTCTACAAAACTCTTATTTCCTCAAGGGGCTAATAGGAGCTCAACATGGATAGAAAAACCACTCCTTTCATCTGTTCTCAGAATAGTTACCTAGAATCATAATGGCTGGAGATTGAAAAGACCTATTCAGCTCTCACTGCAGCCTCCAGGGATCTGGGCAGCATTTTCCCTCATACTATAATACATTTTCCACTGTTTTGTATGGTTTTATTTTAATGGTCTTAAAGCATTCTCCAGTTCTATGGAAAACTTGTTCCAGACTCTAGCCAATCTCATCATGAGAATTACTTTCTTACCAGAAACTAAATGATATCTGTACTTTTTGTTTGTTTGGCAAAAGCTTGTCTTAGACAAATAAATGTAGTTAGAGAGTTTTAACATGTTTTGACTAATTCAAACATTTAAGATTGAGGAAAACCTCTTTTTTAATATTAAAATGGTAACAGTAAAAGTTTTTAATGTCTTTTTTTACAATATGCAGATTTCAGTGATGTTTTTGGTGTATGTAGAATTGTCTTTTGAATGAATAAAACTGGAAAGAGATATGGGTATATCAAAGAAGGGAGCAGAGGCTCTTTTGACATCTTCACTCTTGAAATAAAAAATTCCTCTTGGTTTCTATTAACCCAAATATCCCCCAACCTTGGCACTGTCCACTTGTATATGTTTCTTTAACTATATAAAAAAAATCAAACAAATTACTGGTCAGTTATTATTTGGAAAAAGCCTTATTAGTCTCTTCCCTCTCCTGCTTTTTCAAAGGTTCACTTATGAAAGAAATTAGACAGCATTTTTTTCCTTGGTAAGAAACAGAATATTCTATACTCAGTTTATAAATAGCAACATTATATACATATCAACTGCTGGAAATCATTTTTGAGAACAGGCAAGTTACAAATACTACAAATGAATAAATACATGTATGGAATATTTTTATCATAGCTTATTAACATGTTTGAGTTGTCATTGCTAATTAAACAACTATTTTTATCTTCTGGGAAATTTCCTAAATTTAAATATTGATTTCACTTATTTATTTATGTATTCATTCAAATAAAAGTTGCTGAATACCTACTGTATGTCAGACACTGTTTGGGCTCTGGGGGTTTAATGGTGAATAAAACAAAGTCCCTGTCTTTGTGGAACTTATGTTCAAATGGTGGGAGATGGAATGTGAAAAATAAGTAAATATGTAGTCTGTCAAATGGTGATAGGTGCTATGGAAAAAAGAAATCATGTTGGATAAGGGAGATAAAATCTCCCTTATGAGTATGTGTATGCATACTTGTGTGGATTTACGTGCCTGCGTGTGTGTTTATGTTGGAAGGAGGTTGTTGTTTCATTCAGGTATGATAAGGTGACCATGTCAGTATGATAAGGTGACCATGAGAGAAGAGGACCCAAACAAGTTCTAAGCCCAAACTTTCCAGATTGGAGATATTGCTAAATATAAAAGTGTAAAATGCTGATTAAGTTATGATATGATTAAGTTGTGTGAGAAAATAGACTGCTGTGTTTAGCAAAATGGAGATCATTGCTAAATTCGACAAGAGCATTTCAAAGTAGTAGGTGCAGAAGTCTAAGGATTCTAAGGAAAAGAAGGAAGAGAGACATTGGAGACATCATATCAAACAATATACCTGAGAATTTTCTCCCAGGAGAAAGAATGAAATAGAAAAATTAACTAGAAGGATTATGGGGTTATAGGATTTTTCTTTTTTTCTTTTAGGAGTGAAAGAAATAATAGGATGCTTGTACACTGCTGAGAAAAACTGGTGTGTGTGTGAGAGAGAGAGAGAGAGAGAGAGAGAGAGAGAGAGAGACAGAGAGAGAGACAGAGAGAGAGACAGAGAGAGAGACAGAGAGAGAGAGAGAGAGAGAAAGAGAGAGACAGAGACAGAGACAAATTCCCAGGGGAGGAGGAGAAAGACAGGGAAAGGAAGGAGAAAGGTGCACTGTCCTGGAGTAGCCGGAAGGATTGGGATCTGGTGTACAAATGAAGAGACTGGCTTCAATTTGGACAGTGCTCAAGAGGGAAAGCTAGAGATGCGGGTACACACATGTGTTAATGGAGGTGGGGTTGTAAAGTCTGTGGAAGTCATCTTCTGATGTTTTCCTCTTTCTCAGGGAAATGGGAAGGAAGCTGAGGATAAAGATGAGGAAGGATGTGTTGGAATTTGGAGAATAGAGGATCAACCAGGAGACATGGTCTAGAAGAATGGGAGGAGAAGTAGACAAGCAAAGTGTATTAGGACTGCAGTTAGTGGTCGTGATTATAAAATGGGTTTAGCCAGTTGTGGTTTTGTTTTCCTTCTATATATTTATCTCACAGGGGCATGAGCAGCGTATGTGGATAAGTGAGCTTAACTAGGTTTGGGATTTTTCCAGGGATGAATGATGAAGGAGCGTGTGTGTGTGTGTGTGTGTGTGTGTGTGTGTATGTGTGTGTGTGTGTTGTCAGGTATATGAACAGGAATGATTATACTGATTGAACATGATATTTAATCTGAGTTAAAGAGGGATGTGAGGACATGAAAGCTTAAAAAAAAAAGTTAAGATCAATGACCCAGTGGGGTAAAAAAAATTGTAGGAATCAGAGTCCTGAGGGAGTGAGCTGGATACATAGGAGCAGTTAGTTTCAGGCGCGGAACCTTGGAATGTCATTCTAGACGAAGGACATTCTTAGATGAAAAACTGGATTTGTAACCACAGATATTAATCACACAACTTTTTCTTGCTTTGTGATATCGTGTTTCCTTCTTTATGCCTCTCCTTTGGTAAAATAAACATCCTAGAAGAGACCTTAAGATGTAGTTTCCCCTTCCAATTTCACCACATAATTACGACAACTGGAACATTTATATTGGGCTTTATGGTTAAGAAGTCCTTTCACGTACAGTTTCTTATTTAGTTCTCATAAAAATGCTGTGCCTCCACATTTTACAAAAAGAGGAAATGAAGTCTTAGAGAGGTTTAGAAACTTTGCAAAGGTCACAGGGTTACTTATTTCAACTACAAATGAGGGGTTGAATCCACAAATAATTTAGTCACAATACACATTACAACCTCTCTCCTCAGGGCTCTCTCTCTCTCTCTCTCCCTCTCTCTCTCTCTCTCTCTCACACACACACACACACACACACACACACACACGTCACATTTTCAGAAAAGAAAATTAGAAAATTTCAGCCTTCCTTTGCTTCTTTTGGCATTAAATAACATTACACTTGTCTCTCTATGTCCATTCTTCCAAAACCTTCCCCTGTTCCCTGATCAATCCATTCTCCTCATTGCAGCCAGAATAATCTTTAAAACAAGCAAAGATGATGAGGTAGCCTGCCCATTTCAAATCTTTCAACAGCATCCCTGTATTTTTTGGATTAAGTAGAATCCTGTAATTTGGCCTATCATACCCTGTGCGATTTGATCTTGAACTACCTTTCATTTATTCAGGATTGTATCCCCAGCATCTAGCCCGATCCCTGGAATATGGCAGTTAGTAACAGCTGACACTTAGATAGCACATAGGCCAGACTTTGTTCTAGGCACTATATATCTGCAAGTGTATTGTAACCTATTCTCTCTCTCTTTCTATTTTATCTCTGTCCCGATCATCATTTAATCCTCACAATAGCCTAGGAGGTAGGTGTCATTATCATCTTTTACAATTTAAGGAACTGAGGTGCAGGAATATGAAGCAACTTGCTTAGTTTCATCCCTGTCGTGTGGCAGTGAGAGGAGTTACACCCAAACAGGCTGTGTCCAGTGCCCACACTCCTCTCCGTTCTACTTAGTGTCATTCACCTGGTACATAAATGAACGAACTAGTTAACACATGAATGAAAATATTGTCTTCTGTATGGCTACTCTACGTGGATTATGCTGCAGTTTCTCTTCTATTTTTTGGTGAGGGATACCTCATCCCTTGCTGCTCAAACTTGCATTATTGAAGACTTTTACTAAAAGACACCTGACCTCATCTTTGCAAACTGAAAAGCTTCCTCTCCTGAACCTTTTCTAAAAAGTAGTCAATGCTGATAATAGAAATAAGAAAATACTAATTCAAAAAAAGATATATGTTTATTGAAGCCTTATTTACAATAGCCAAAATATGGAAGCAACCTAAGTGCCCATCGATAGACAAATGGATAAAGAAGTGGTACATATATACAGTGGAATATTACTCAGCCATAAAAAAGAACGAAATCTTGCCATTTACAACAATATGGATGGACCTAGAGGGTAGTCAAATGAAAAAGTAAGGTAAACTCTATAGAACTTGAAACATACACAAGTTCTTCGCACTCTATTTGTGGTACAGAGGGCTAAATCAGGGCTGAAAAATAAAATTATAGGCTGACTTATTTCACATCATTAAAACTATCTGCTAACAGAAAGTTGACCAGAAACATGAAAATGCTAAATTTGGTAAAAATCACCACTTTTCTGCATACACGGTCACAAACATATCATTAAGATAATTTGTTCCTTTTCGAAGAGTTGATACTTTTATAGTGAGAACAGAGAACTTCAGACATGTTGAGTACCAAGGGGCCATAGATGTCCTGTTCTACAATGACTCGTTCTTTGTATGAGTTCCTTCTACTGCACCAGCAGGCTGAGTCTGCTAGAATAGCCCTGTCATAAGTTGATAACTATTTTGACCAATTGTTTGTAATTGAGTCTTATTTTTAGGAATTTCTTTTTTATCTTCTGCCTACTGTAATTCCCAGACATCGGTCTCACTTTTGCCCTTTGGAATAATATGGATCGTCTGTCCACCTGCTTACCCACTGGGCAGATGGCAACTCCCAATAAACTTCCAACTATCTGAATAAGATGGTGAGCCCAAGTGTCTTTCCGACCTGGTGCCCTTTTCTATTTTTCCTCATGCTTCTCCTTATATTATAGTACAGGATACAAAATACAATAGATCTAGTACAGGATACAATATTTAAGATGAAATCTGACCGTCTTTGGTTTGGACACTATACTTGCACTTTAAAAGGTGTTAAATCTCACTTGCTGTTTGTTCAATTTTTTTTTTTCCACCCATGTTGGTCCATATTGAGTTATGGTCAGCTAAAACCCTAATATAGTTTTAAATCTGATTCATATGGATATCAAATTTTGAAATATGGTGCTACTACTATCTTTCTGCTCTAAGACTGTCATTATTTTCCTTCTTGAATCCAAGGTTTATTGAGAAGTATTTTCTTTTAGACATCAATGTTTTAGCTATCTATCATTGATTTATAATTTTATTGCTTTATAGGTAAATTCTGTATGATATTGATTCTTAGGAATTTATTGAGATGTGCGGCCTTGTACAAGATTAATTTTCTAAATTTTCTAATTTTGCTTGAAGCAAATGTATAGTTTCCATTGATGTAAAATTTATAAGAGCTTACTTTTTTTTTACTCTATAAGAAAAATATTTGCTTTTCCTTGATCTGTTTGATTTGTCAATTGTTATTCGTTGGTAACCTCCAACTACAATTGTTGATTTATCCATTTTCCTCTGTAGTTCTATAAGTAGTTATTATATAATATTTTCAGTTGTACTATTATATAGAAATAGACTCATAATGAATCTATTCTTTATTTTTTTCTTATGATCATTTTTATTTTAAATTATTTTGTCCAATTCTGGCTTTCTTTTGGTCCATATTTTTGTGTAGTCATTTTTTTCTATCCTTCAATTTTCAAATTTCATGTGTTAGTCTGTTTAATATTTCCAAATCTTTAAACAAATCCACCAGAGAATCTTTTGATTGATGGTAACAGACATTTTCATTTCTTTTAATTACTATTTTTTGGGATTTACTTCTGACAATGTATTCTGCTTTTTAAACTTAAGAGTTTTTTTCTATTTTCTAATGTCCAGTGCATATAGTGAATTTTCTTCTGCTGGTTTGAAAAGTGGTTATCCTTTTTTAAGGCATAAGCTAACGTTTATTTTTCTAATAAGTTTATAAGCTTATAAATATCTATAAATTCTATTTCAATAAGTTAAACACTTTAACAAGCCCTTCATGTATACATCACTGAAAAGTTTTAATTCTTGATTGTTATGGACGTTTTCTTGCTTTTTGGATTTTTTTTCTTTATGGTCATTGCTTTTTTAAATAAATTTTTTACCTAGATTATTTATCTCTCCTTATTTCCTATATATTTGTAGTTCTCCTGGATGTATTTCTTTTCTTGCTGGAGAATATGTCAAAGGGGTTTCTGTGTGATAAACTTTTTGAAGCCCTTTGTGCTTGATAATGTTTTTACTTCATACTCACACTTAAATAAATGTTTAATTGGATATAAAATTCTGGTATAATGTGCTTTTCTTTCAACAATTTGAAAATGTAATTTATTGTCTTCTTGACTGTAATATAATGTTGTCCTTGAGAATTTCAATCTCATTCTGATTCTAATTCCTTTATGAATGGTTGGGTTTTCCTCTCTGGAACCTTAAAGAACTTTTTATTTTTACTCGGTGTTCTTAATTCTCACTATGACATGTCTTGGTATGGGTTTGTCCTAATTTATACAGTTTACCATCATGCATTCTTTTTGTTTCATATTTTTCCTTCATGCTGAGAATTTAAGTCATTGTTTTTTTCCTAATATGTTATGCCCTTTATTCTTTTCCTGTAATATTTATATATTAACTTATGTTGACATTTCTGTTTGTATTCTCAGTATTTTTATAACTTCTCTTTCATTCTTCCCATCTCTTTATCTCTCCTTGATATTTTGGGGACCACTTTTCAGCCTGCTTGTGGTCGATACTATTGGTGGCCTACCCAACAGTCAATCCACATTTTTCTTGTTGACTTTGTTTGTATGACAATGTGCCCAGACCCAGGCAATGGTTCATCATTGATTTGAGGCAATCAAGAAAGTCCAAATGACAATGAGCAAAGAATAATCAGATGGCTTTAAGAAGGAGCATAATGCTTACGACTTAGGATGCTCTGCCATTTTCTGGGACCAAAGAGAGCAAGGGAGAAAGAGACAGTATGGATGATAGTGCCCTTTTGCCCACACTGGCAAATGTAGTCGTGGAGTTCAGATTAGATTTAATTTTTTTTTACAAAGATGTAGCCACTTAGAGGATAGGCATTGAATCTTAATCGCCTGTGTAACTTCAGCAGCTCACATTATGCTGCACACAGAGCAAGTTATCAACAGATAGGAGCTGTTTGAACAAATTTAATAAATGTTAGAAAATTCAGAGAGGTTGATACCGCTGTCCAGTGCATATAGATCTCATTAGCATAATTAGGTAGCTATGCAACTTTCAGACCCAATTTTCACAGGTCTGAGGATTTCTGTGCTCCAGATTCATTATGATTTAGTTCTTCCTAAGTGACAAAGTAACACACACTTAATTATAATGACAATTTTATTTAGTTTTTCTGACACCAAGGTTACTGTCAGCATAGAGAAAATGGCATAGCCTTATTAAGAATGTTATCACCATAAACAATACACAGGAGAAGACTCTGTTCCTTTACTGACACACCGCCACCATACATATAACAGATCTTTTTTTTCTGTTATATAATTTGATTATTATTTTTAGATTTAACATCATTGTTTTAAAATTTTAGAACAGGCCTATTTTTTACTGGATCTTTCCGTCTCATTTGTAGAAGGGAAACATTTCCTTTTTAAATTAAAGTTTATTGGGGTGACAATGGTTAGTAATCTTACATAGGTTTCAAGTGTACAATTCTGTAATACATCATCTATATATCACATTGTGTGTTCACCACCCAGAGTCAGTTCTCCTTCCATCACCATATATTTGATCCCGTTTACCCTCATCTACCACCCCACTTCCCTTATCCTCTGGTAACCACATTGTCTGTGAACCATATGATTTCACTGATATGTGGCATATAACACTAAAAGCAACAAAGGAAAAAGACAAACAAAAAAAGAAACATAAAAAATCTTAAATACCCACATTAGTCTCTGTGTAAGTTTAAAGACTATTATCCCTGACTCATTAGAAAAGGGGTTTCTTTCCCCTTCTGATTTAAATATATTTTCAGCTCCCAATATTACTTTTAAATAAAACAGAGTTGTTTTTGTTTTATTTTTAGTTCACGTTTTTTATGTGTATAGGTCATCAATATTTTATTACTGAATGTCATACGAAAGGTACACCTCATGTATGAATCATGGAACCTCGAATTGTCATCCCCGGGTAGCAATTACTTTTTAGTATGCTAAATGCTTTTCAAGATTTGAAGCAGCATCTCTGGCAAGACGAAATGGTACATACAAAACAAAACAACAACAAAAACTGGGCGACCTTAGAAGTGTGGTGTTCAAAGTCAGTTGACCAGAATTTAAGAATGGGTGGTACCTTTCGCTAACCGGTTGACAGTGAACAAATGATCAATTTCTTCATTTTTAAGGTGCACATGCAGCTGTGCTTACCTTACTGGGTTATTATGAGGTTCAAAGGATCGAATATATGTAAAGCACTTATTATTAGTTGTTACTACCATTTAAAAAAATCTTTGCCTATCTTTTCTCTATTGTGGAAACATGTTGGTTTAACTCATTAAATGTGTGTGTGAGGTAGGGGAAGCAGGGTAAATGCATGGTCCACTCTGAAATATATCTTTCTTATGGTTTTCAGAGATTGGTTAGGTATAGCATAAAATAGCAATGTAACAGCAATTTTATAACTGTTTTTAAAGTGTATAGCAAGAATATTACATTTATGATTATATACTGTCTGAAGGACCTAACACCAGGGCCAAATAAGTGAATTGCTTTCAATTAGGAATATCAGCTCAGTGCTCAGTGTTTACACATGATTATTTATGTATGAGTTGGGGGTTCATACTCTTCCAAATGGGTATTAGAAATAAGAAGCATGGTTTTACATCAGATTTAGCCCTCTAAAATTCAAGCCTAATAAAAATACTGTGTCTATTATATGACAGCATTGTAGATGATTTTCTTAGTTAATTTTCTATTACTCATAATGTATGGATATTCCTAATGATTCCATTAGAGTTTAAATAACAGAATTCAGCACAAATGTATTTTTACTGAGCAGAAGAAACATAATTTCTCTGGAACTGCAGCTGCTGTAGTCGAAGATGAGGCTGTTACTATCCCTTAGGGAGATTACTGTCTCTGCCAGCTGACTTAGTTTTTATACAGCCAGCGATTTATTAGATTGCTTTGCTCTTAAGTGTGATAATAGGCCTTATGCTTAGCAAGGTTTAGAGACTTCCAGTGCATTAATATTTTATGGCAATGACAGGCAAGACACATTTTGTTTACCTAACAAGACAAGCCAAGCCAGAGCTGATGTGTATTGGAGATTAGCACTTTCAACTTGGAGGAACCCTGCCAATGATATATTTACGGCTTTGCAATGGCTCTTATAATTGTAATCTAATCAGTTCCTCATTTGGTACATCGCTATTATGTGCAAAGAAATTCATAGCTTTACAGTCTGGCTTTAACAGGAGGTAACCTCACTATTAGCCGACTATTGTTAACCACGTAATGACCGTGAATTTTCAGTAAATTCTTTTTTTCCAGTAACAGATTTTATTTCACTTGGAAATCATTCAGCCATGGGCCAAAGCTTTGTTAGATGCACATATATTCCAATTTTATTCAGAAGGGCCACTCAATTGATTGGAGTCACCTATTAGGGAAAGTTTTGTCATGATGCTCTTGTTTTTTGGAATTTTATTGTTGTGTTGCCTTGTTCTTTCATAAGCTTTTTCAAATAATATGATTCATGGACCTCCTACAAAATGGAAGCACAAATAAAACATCAGTAGACGACATAGACCAATTGAGTTACTACACTACCATTTTAGTTTTGTTTCCTTTCTTCATAAAGTAAACAGTCTCATCATTTCCTTATTGGACTAAAATCATAAATCTGAATGAATAGTATGTAAATGTTGGAATATTGATTTTTTTCTAGTTTCAAGCTCTCAGTATGAGGTCAGACAATTAAGTTTGTGAACTTGTTGCAAAGATGTTGCTAACCTTTTCTGATATCAGAGGGATTATTCATTATGAATTTGTACCAACTGGACACACAGTTAACCAAGTTTACTATTTGGAAGTGCTGAAAAGGCTGCCTGAAAAAGTTAGATGACCTGAACTTTTCACCAACAATTCATGGCTCTTGCATCACTATAATACACCAGCTCACACAGCACTGTCTGTGAGGGAGTTTTTAGCTGGTAATCAAACAACTGTATTGGAACACCCTCCCTACTCACCTGATCTGGCCCCCAATGACTTCTTTCTTTACCTGAAGATAAAGGCAATAGTGAAAGGAAGGCATTTTGATGACATTCAGGACATCAAGGGTAATACATTGACAGCTCTGATGGCCAGTCCAGAAAAAGAGCTCCAAAATTTCATTGAAGGTGGACTAGGTGCTGGAGTCGGTGCATAGCTTCCCAAGGGGAGTACTTCGAAGGTGACTGTAGTGATATGCAGCAACGAGGTGTGTAGCACTTTTTCTAGAATGAGTTTGCGGACTTAATTGTCACACCTTATATGTTGAGAAGTGAAGCAGTACGTGTGCAAAACCAGGAAACACCATGCACATGTAGATGTAGAAGAATTGCTAATACCCACAGCGTTCCAATGAGGCATGAACACAAACCACGTCGTGCCCTGCAGGGTTTCCCTTTGTGTTCATTACTTTTAATACCGTTCTGCGCAAGCCTCAGCGGCACACAGCCAACTCCCATATCTTGGGGTTAGTGTCATCTGCTGCGGCTGGCACTCCGCCTGTGCTTGAGTAAGTCTGCTGATGTTTCTGAGAGAGAAAAAACGGAAAACATTTGCTTCGAGTTTACAGATTGCTTTCTTTTTCAAAGTGGCGCGGGATGGTTGAGGTGGGTGGGAATGAATGTTGTCAACTGGGCTAAAGTCTTGAAAATTACAAATGCACAAGAAAATGAAATTATTCCTTTGTGCTGATCATCAGGGTTTTTATTGTTGTTTTTTGGGGGTGGGGATTTCATGTGAAACCACAGATGGCACTGAAGTTGTGACTCCTCTTTTAGAGCCTTTCTCTGTTCCCTGCCATTGACTCGAGAGTATTTATTTAAATGCTAGTTAATTAAATTTTAGTAAGGACCAATGCAATCAGATTTATCTCGGTCTCTTCATCTTGTGTTCCTAATTTAGCTTTTAAGGAGTACTTTCTGATTGCAAACCCCATGGAAGAAAAATCAGAGGGCTATGAGAGGAAGAAATAGATTGTGTTAAGCTTCCTCAACTGGGAAATAAAATGAGAATAAATTTCAGAGTGCTAGAAAAGAGTAGAGACACATAGGCATAAACTCTGTGCTTGAGCATATGTTTAACTGTGCTCTCCATTTTATTAATGTGTTCAAATAATATTTTTTCTTCGCCTCCTTCCCTTTCCCAGAGCAGTATGGTCCTCAAACTTGAGAGAAGCTCACAATACAACACTGTTGGGAAAGAGGTGATTCTGGCTTTCTTTAGGGAATTTGGAGGCCCAGTGACATGGAGCAAATTACATGGCTGGTGATTGGCTCTGTCTCTGTTTTTATAAGTAATTAAAAAGAAAACCACTTCAATAATCCTCAGACCTCTGCTCTCTACTGGGATCTCTTCCAACCAGGCCTGCTTGGTGGAAACCCTGGGAGGAGGAAAGCACACAAGCTCTAGGCTGAAGATTTAGAAAAAAGGAGCAAAGACACGAGAACCAAAAAGTTCAATGTGGGCTAGAGTTCAAGGGCATTAACCTTTCTTTCTGGTTTGAGCCTCACATTCTAAACTCCGATTTGTTTTTCAGATCCCTCTCTCTCAGCTTTCAGGAGCTTCACAAAACCTGGGATGGTTATTTTATATGTTTTTTCTTTGAACACATAGACAGTTTGGCTCTGAGCCGCCACTAGAAAATTTCCTAATAATGATAACAACGGAACAAGTAGCATAAAATTTTCAAGAGCAGTAACATTGAGTGGGTGGGGAGAAAGAAGCTGCTTTGTCGTGAAGCCACCACAACGTGGGTGAACACTCTGAAATGAAGGAATTTCAGGCAGATTTCCCCAATGACTGAGCTTCTTAGTCTTCAAACAAATAATAAACGAAATTTACACGCACTTAGTATTCTTCATATTGGCTTGTATTATTTTTTATTAAAATACTTACATATGCGTTAAAAAAAAATCTACATCAGTTGCCTTGCCAGTGAGGAAAACTGTATGTTTCAGGTTCTGAATTCTGCATGCCCGGGTTGGAATCCAAACTTCACCACCTACCTATTTGCTCTAAGAACTTAGATGAACCACTGACCTTTCTGGCCCCTCTTTCCTCATCTATAAAATGGAGATAGTCATCAGGAACCTATCCTCTAGGGTGGCTTGGAGCAGTAAAGGAAATAATGTGTATGCCAAATATTTTACACAGTACCTGCAATAAAGGAGTACTTAATTAAAAAAAAAATGACCATATTTCCTTGAGTACAGGAAACTTGCTTTGTGCTTTTCTATATTCCCATATTATCTAACTTTTTTAAAAGAGAAGACTGAATAAAGGGTAGTAGTTGTGGTAGATAGTGATTTATGGTCATTCTCTCCAACTTCTTTTTCACTTTACAGGTTTATGATAAAATAACTGAGTCTTCTTTTTTAAAATAAAGTAGTATTTGAGACTACTTTTTTAGAATATTGTAGTGTGTTTTCATTTCTGTAGATCACTAGAGTACCAGGCAATTGTCCATCGTGGAATCACAGTGGATTTAGTGTGCATGAGAACGTGTATATTTTCTTGTGTTTATGGTCGTATAAATGCAAACAAAGAAGGAGTAAGGCTATATGAAGTCACATCTGTACTTAAAATTGCATTCATTTGATAATGTTTTATTCATTTAGTACTTTAAAAATATATTGTATTGCCATTTTTGTTTCACCCAGAAATATCATGCAAAAAAGTAAATCCAAGAGTAATTATATGAATTCTGCACATAAGTCTTGCTATTTTGTTTTATGCTGTTAGCTATTTAATACTACAAGTATTTGTACAATGGTCAAAACATTAGAAATAATTAACCTACATGTGTTTAAACCTCAACAGAAAACACTTGTGCTCTAAAAGATCTAAATATTTAATGAGATTTTTGAAACCCACAATTATAGCTTTTTATAGAAGGGAAGCTTTACCTCTGAGACCTGAAAAAGACTGTTTATTATATAAAGAAAGAGACTTTTATATTTTTTAATGTATAATTTAATAAGAACTGTACCATTCCATCTTAAAATCTATAGCTTGAGAAGAAAAACAGAAAAGTCATGTCAGAAAAATAGTTTAGAAAGGGTAGCACCTATTTATTTTTTAGGAAAATGTCCAAAGTATACAGAAGGCAGAAATCTTACTCAGACTGTTTTAGTTTATTGAATTTTCTGTGCCTCGAAAATCATAGCACAATTCTCTGGAGACACCTATAAGGATGTATTACATCATAAAGTACACCAAGGATAGTAACCCTGGTTATTAAGCTGTCAACATACATTATACTACAATTTGTCCTCCATCCAATGCAACTAACAGCCACATTGTTGGCAGGAAGTTTAAAACATAAGACTATTCTCTAATCATCTAAAGCCTAAGGTACTTTGGGGGGAAAAATACTGTAATAATCTCTCCACTACTCTATAGCAGCATGTGTGAATTTCATTGGTTTTGTTCGGCAAATGTTCAGCTATTACGAGAAAAGGTTCAGAAGGATTACCACTTAAAGGCTTTTACTATTGATGCTGTAGATGTCTCATTTCACAGCATATTAATAGTGGTTTTGTATCATAGTAGCAGAGGGTAATAAATCTTAGAAACTAGAATTTAAATCATGTTTAAGTTTCACACAAATGTTTAACAGACGACCTGACATCGTAATATTGTCAATACCATCAGACCTCACAGTGAAAGAATCCTTTTAAATTCTGAAATGTAGGTAATCCACAGAAATGTGGACTAAGTGCTGGCCAATATTTCCTGAAATATTTTATTTATGAAATAGATATGAAAGGGGAATTTTCTGATGGGGATAAAATTTCTGGTTCACAGATGGTTGAGGGTTCACTCTCATGCGTGACATTACGCATTGTGTCATGACGAATTTCAGATGCTTCCTTGCTAGGAGCATTTCAAAGTTAAGGGAAAAGCGGACATATATTAGTGGTACCTAATTTTTTATTACAATTTTATCTTGGGAACAAGCAGAAAGGATAGGGAAGCAGTGAAATGGAGGACTTACTTGCTTTAACTTAAAGAATGCCCACCCAAGAGGCTGTAGGTAGACCCCAGGGTCCATATGGTGTTTAATATATATGGAAATAGCCACATTTTTAAAAGTAGAAGCCATATCTGTAATGTAATGCTGCCTAGTAATACCAGGATAATTGGGGTCATGTGATTCTTTTTTACAAATAATTTTTTTTTTCATTGCATAATTAAATTGAATTGGCTTGAAGAGTAGAGAAACCTGTTAGAGTGAAGGCAATAGCTTCCCATGGGTTTCTCCACATCTACTGGAGTATTTCTCTCTTTCGACTTCGGTGATTTGGTAAAACACAAATATGGTGAACTCAGTGTTCTCCCATTGCTTTTAGTATAAAGATGGAAATACCTAAAGTGGCTCATAAGGCTTCAAGTGATCAGCCTTCTGTCCGATAATATAATTTTATTCCATTTAACATCATTTATGTCTTGCTTCCTATGCTCCAGTCATAGCTTTCTGCTTCCATTTCCCATTGTGTAGGTCACTCTGACCCATCTTTCTATTCGCCTGGTGAACCAACAACCTCAGAAAGTTCTCCACTGATCCCCAGAGTATTACGTGCTTTCATAGTTCTGTGCGTTTTCTTTTCTAAGACTTCTATTGATTTGCTTTCTATATTTATGGGCATATTTGTTTCTCTGTCTCCTCACCTAGAATATCAGTTTCATGAAGGAAGAAGTATATTTTGGACTTTTTGTTTGTTTTTAAATGTCATCTCTTTAGGACCAAGCACTGTCTGGCTCATGGGTAACGATGGGTAAATAGCTTTTAAGTAAATGAAATGGTGAATAACTGCAAGAAGTTTAAATATAAGAATCAGGATGAGAGCCAATCCCTTTAGTTTTTTCCAGCAGTGACTAGAAAGATATTGTTGGCTCTAACATGTGCTAGTATTTCTTTTGTAAAATTTATGATAACTTGAGGTCCTAATGAAGACAGAGATCGATCTGATGGTAGATTCTGAAGGTTTTGCATATTAGTAGCATTAGAGGAGTCCTGTTGTCGATGGATGCTCTCTTCCTCAGAGGAATTTGCTTCAAATGCTGTTTTACCATTATTTCCCAATTTCCGCATCTATCACCATGACACTGTTGGGAAAAGGGTCAGCCTACTACTGTGGTCTTTGTTGCTACCTTAGAGAGATGTTCATCTTTAAACATCTCTAGTATTTTGTGGAAAAGAAAAAATTCTCTGACCTATCAACATGAAAGTATTACGGTTTAACTCCACATGGTTGGCAGTAAAGTATCAATTTGATCTCACAGGTGTCCAGCATCAATATATCAGTCATTTACTCAAATTACTTATATTCTACAGAACAATGAAGGTCATGATGAAATGTTTTATGACACAAAGGATATGTAATGACTAATAGCCCAGTATATATCTAAGGAATATAGGATGACAAATACAGAGTAGGCAGTGCATTGTCTGTTACGAACAAGGGTGGAAAATAGTGATGACAGCAGCTTGATTTTCAGATCTTAGTTGCCACTTTAAGTAGCCAATCCAGAAAAACTTGTTTCTGTTGAAGCCATTCTCCACTCTATACAGTTGAACTTTTTATTCTCATGTGTTAAAATGCAAACATCAGCAAAATAAATGTAGGTAATTCTTTAGGGTTGTTGCAGAATAACTTTCAGATATATTGACACACGTATAGCATAATTTACCTCATATCTGTTATTTAATGTATCAGAATTCCTTTTGATCTATACAAAAACTATGTCTAACATTCGTCCTTGTGTATGTACTCTATGTAATTTAAAATTTTTTTTTTTTTTCTGGAGTGTTCCATTGACTACAGAACTGGGATGTTTCCAAACTCTTCTATAATTTATTGCACATGAAGTTCCCACAGTACAATTTTCTAGTGATTCTACTTTTTGACTATCTAGGACCTAGAAGAAGGAGGCTTCTGAAGTCAGATGTATAAATATTCATGATTTGAGTCACTGTGGAAGAGACAACCAGCTATCTGGCAGAGATTCATATGTTTCTTCCATAACGTAGAATCATTCATTGAGTCCCTGAATTTACCTGGCAGAGAGACACTCTTGAGCAAGAAGTGTTTGGAATTTACAGGAGCAAAAAATAAACTTGTGTTAAGCCAGTGAGATTTGTGTTAAGCTTCTGAGATTTTAGGATTTATCTGTTACAGTAGCTATTGTAACTTCACTAATATAATTCCTTACAATAAAAATAATTGAGCTTAGCTGGAATATAGAATTTATACAGGATCAGAATGATTTTTTTTTTCTGAAAAGTCATAACTGGACAGTCCCTGACTGTCCCTGGTTAATGATCACTTTGACAAAGAAAAACAAGAGCTACTCTTGTTTTCCTCTTAAATCTATTTCTAACTTCCTAAAATATGCTTTCAGGGTCAAATTTTTTTAATTTAACGTATAGTTTTCATACTTTTTCCCTATAAGAAAAAAAACAGGGAAGGTCATAATAAGTAAATGTGTATTTTGGTGATTTATCCAGTGCCTTGTAGCATCCCATGATCTCTTTGAGATTCTGTAATTAAAGATATGACAGAAGAATAAAAATGATGATGAGAATTCATGAGACAGTCACATCCTGAAATATTCAAAATGAATAACATTGTATGATTCACCAACAAAGTCTGGAGCGCTTTGCACAATTTTTTGTTTGTTTTATTTTTTTCCATCTGTGGCTATGAAGGTCAGACAATAAAATTAACATAGGATTGGGAACTAATGGTCTAAAAGAAAATAGGTTACTCCCTGAATTTTCGCTTCTGCTACAGTTTTTCAATTCAAATGAATGTGCGTGTGTGTTTTATTAACATTCTTGTTTCTTTCAGACATTTTTCATTGTAGGTTAAAAAAGAATATAGACTGCAGTTTTAAAAGCTGTATTACCAACTCACTCTTTCATTATTAGATACAATATTAGAAGTCATATCTTCATTCTTACATTTGGAACCATATATATATTATATAACATATAATATATAATATATATGAACATTATATATATATACACACACACACACACACACACACACACACATATATTTGGATACTGCTTGGTTTCACAGAGCTTTTGAATATGCGTGCTCTTTTATGTAGTAAGCATTCTCTCTTGTCTGTATAGAAGCACATGCCTTTATTTACCTTTTCATACTTATACACAGATTGGAGGATACTAACATTTCATGCTCTATGACCTAGAAATGTGGACCAGGACCAAATTTACACATTTTATCTACCAGGATCACATCTGAAGTGACATCGCCAGATGAGAATTTGAAAGACAGAGAAGTGAGTTGTTATGTAGATAGCATGGCTTCTCCTTGGCGTAGGGTGAGGCTGATTTGATTTAGTTAACAAAGCCATAACAGTAACTACCGGGTTTCCCCAAACATAAGACCTAGTGGGATCATCAGCTCTAATGCATCTTTTGGAGCAAAAATTAATATAAGACCCGGTATTATATTATTATATTATATTATATTATATTACATTACATTACATTATATTATGACCCAGTCTTATATTGTATTAGAATAAGACCGGGTCTTATATTAATTTTTGCTCCAAAAGATGCATTAGAGCTGATTGTCCTGCTAGCTCTTATTTTCAGGGAAACACAGTAGTAAGTTACATTTCATTTTATTTTCTCTGTTTCAAATAAAAGGGTTGTATTAGGTGTACGTTCTGGTGTTGGTGGTAAACTGGTATTAATAATTGCTTTTCAATTATATTGTCTTTGTCAAAGCTTGATTTTTCTTTTTCTTTTTTAGGAAATAGATACATTTCAGCCTGAGTTCATCTTCATACCAGCTTCCAGACCATTTACTAAGAATTAATGATACATATAAATCCATTATTTTGTCTATATGATTATTTTATGCACATGATGACAAAAGACTTTTCTTGACAAATGCTTCTGTCAGCTTTACCAACTGACTGAAGTGTATTGTGACAGACATAGCCAAAAAGTAAACTACGCTTGGGATTTTATCTTTAACTTAGCTTGTAACATTTTAAAATAATCTCTTAAAAATTGTGAAATACAACCCACTTACATGAAAGTTTAAAGAATATACATACATAGCAAGGTGAATAACTATAAAATACAAACCCTCGTAACCACTGTCCAATCCAAGAAATAAGAATATTGAGTATGGACTTTATATCGTAATACATTTATGTATTCTTTTTCATTGACTCCCATTTGGCTTCAGCTATCCTGTATTATGGTCTAACATTGATGTCCCTTTTGAAAATAAGTTATGGAGATTTTACTAATCGTACAGCAGTATTATGTTTCCCTTTCTCAAGTAAAAAAGAAAAGTGTTCATATTACTTCAAAGATATAAGAAGTCAAGGGTAAGTTTGATTTTCTTATCCTTTTTCATTTCTGTTTTAATATAAGCATCTCATCTAAATATCTCTAAAGTGAGACAATATATAAGTCAGAAAAATAACATGAAATTCTTCATCGCTGTGGTTCAGGGCCTGCACCACTGTAAGAAACTGATTTTGTCCTTCTTCTCTCTCGAGATTGTTTGCAGCTGGCTTAGAAGACTTCTGCCAATCTAATTGTTTTTGCTCCTTTTTATGAACATGTTGCTTCTTTTCTCAAGAACTATACTTGTTACCTGTCAACATAAAGATTAGATTTAAGCTGTTCATTTTTATACTCCAGATGAACTCATCAGTCATGTCATTATCTACTGCTAAATTAGTCTCTTGCTGCCCTTAGAAGGGAATAGAAATGATCTCATCTGTTAATTACTCACATCACACTTATCACGGCATTTTGGAACCATTGTCTCTTTGTGGTGCTCTTTGGACTTTGCAAATACACTGCACAACTATTTGTCAGTGGGCTTCCTCTCAGTAGATTTCATTTTATTTTCTCTGTTTCAAATACAAAGGTTATATTGGGAGCATAATTTGTGAGTAACTGGTATTAGTATATTTATTTACAATTATATTTTCCTTCTCAAGTCTTGATTTTTAGAAGCTACGCGTAGTGTTAGCATCAGTTTAGCTGGATGCATGCATCCAGGCTATTTACTAAGATAGTGAAATATATAAGTTCATTATTTTATTTCACCTTCACCACGATATTTGCTTCTATAGAAAATTTGCACCAACTATTTAAGAAGTATACAGAAAAAGTAAGCAAAAAACTCTCACCAGTGCATCTAAATGCAAAGGAGAAGTACTGTATTTGATTTTGGATGTACAGTTTGAGATGCATTACACACAGGAAAAAAATATTACGGTGGCATTCTGGATAAAGTTGAGACTAGAAATCCATGTTGGGACTTGCCTATAGAGTAATAATCAAAGCCACGGTTTTGACTAATGCTCGCATTATGTTCATAGGTGCAAGACCTACCTTTGCCTCCAATTACCAACAAATTATTCCAGGTATTAAAAATAAGAGAGGAAGTTCTGAGAAAATTATAGGTTAGATGTGATATACCTATTATTTAGGCCGTTGCTTTAGCCATGGCTGATGGAATGAGATTGAATTGTTTGGGATTTACTGTAGTTAGGTAGCCCATGCATTTTATCCTTTATCCTTGTTTCAGCTCATGGTAGACGTATAGATGTGACTTTTATTTGGGTTACAATGTTCCATCAAATTCATACTGTTTTGGTTATTTAGAAGTACATGCTGGTAGATTCAGAATTCCAGAAAGCAGGAAACACATCATAATCTTTGAAATACATTTGTTCCTTCTATTCATCATCTTATTATTGTTATTGAAAAATCATCTAAGTTTTCTTATTTGATGTTCACAAATGCCCTGTGAGTGAAGCAGAATATTATATATATGACACATAATACGTAATGTGTCATATATAATATATAACATAATATATGTATGTTATACATATACATTTTTGATGTAAGCAGAAATACACAGAAATGTGAAATGACATCGTCAAGATGACCCAATTTATAAGTAGTAGAGTCAGGACTTAAATCCAGAGATTCTGCATTCAGAATTTATACTTACGCCAATAAGAGTTTATTTTTTTTACAGCGTATTGAGAGATGAGGTCAGTTGGATTAGTTGACAATTGAGGCTTTCGTTAATAAGTATTTTTAAAAACGTGTTTCAAGGTATTATCAATTTGCTGTATAACGGAGGAAGTTAAAGCAGAAAAAATATCTGACTAACTCAAGGTCAGTATATTCAGAGGGAGTAGTTATTGACACTTTAAAATTCTGACTTTTAGGCCACAGAGAATGATGAAGATAATGTTTTTCAACCTCGAAACATGCTATGCATTGTAGTTCATTATAAAATGGGTGTTAGTACAAGTTGAAAGGGAAATTTATGTGTGGAAACATTCTTTTTACTTTTAGAAATGCTTATTTATCTTTTACTAAAACCTAATAACTGAAATTATTACAGTGCAATTAGATGTATTTTTATTATTTTACATGCTGCAAAGAGAAAAATATCAAGTGGGTTAGGTCATCAAAGCATAACCTTTTTACAAGATGTAATGTAATCCAAATTCCCAAAGGGACTTTAAATTGGGGTTCATTGTAAAGTGTGTCATTTGGTTATAGGGGAATTAAACAAAGAAATCAATTGTCATAATTAGTGCAGGGCTTACTCTGAATTAATGGTGTATGCTGTTAATGAACCATTACTGCAAAACTAATAGAGCCAGAGAAGTAAACGCTATTCCTAGCACTGTACATATTCGTCTAACATAATCAAATAGGCTAGTACTCAACCATGAAAGTTGTATTGATTTGGGCAGTTTTTAAAACAGTAAGTAAAAAAGGTAGTGTCTTCCAGAGGGGAAAAATGACGTGATTAAGAAAAGTCATTTTATCTGCAATTTTAAAAAAATATGTCTCAGATTGCAGAGCGTGTGAGAAATACATCTTACCATAAGTGCATGGCTCAGGAAAGCAGCCCAGGAAAATCTTTATGTACAGGTAGTGAAATAAACATCATAATTATTTGTTGTGTAGGACACATTGAATAAAACTTCACTGGGATTTTAAAACTTTCAATTACTTTTATCTAATTTAGGTAGATGGCACACATTTGTTGCTGAAATTATTTTCGACATTTAACTATAAATGGAGGTTATTCATGATTGAAAAGAATACTCCCTTGTAGAACCTATGGCATGCATTGCAAAGCTTTGGGTAGAAGCAGAAGTTGTAGCTTCCCTCCTTTAATCAATAATGCTGTAAACTACATCTTTTCTCTCTATGTTGGTAGATAGAGCAAAGGGAACTTTGTGTACTTTCAAGTGTGTACTTGGTGATGGTGCCGGTAGTGGTGGTGGAGGCAGTTGTGGGTTTTTGGCAGCAGATGAACGTAGGCTGAACGGTTTAGGTAACCAAATATAGCTTTTATGAGTTCTTCTGAAGCCGATCCAAGATATCATCCCATTTCTTCCCCCACAAAACCCACTGTATCAAACCCTTCAGTCAAATGCATTGCAAGCTGTTTTCACACTGTTTTATTACCACCAAGGGAGTAACCATAAAAAAGTTTGCACAAGGGATTGAAATTTGAGAAATATTTATTAATCCTGACTCTAAAAGTAAATTTTTGAGAAAAGAAAAAATTGGAATTTCTGAGGGAAGTTAACCCAGTGGTTCTTGATCTTATCAGGCACACTATTTAAAAAATATATTGGGGAATATCTCTGCACTGTCCTTCCATGAAAAGCACATGCAATATAATCTATGTACACATCACCAATGAAAATACTGATTAAAACATCTTTATAATATAAAGGAGAAATATTGGAAAGCTATTTATAGTCAAATATTTCTATATATGTGTAAATGCTTATTTATCTCTGTACTGGGTCTGTTGAAGTAGTGGGATACTCACACGGATGTGTAGAATTACTATGACTATATCAGCTATGAATGTGGACTGCTGTGGCAACATCAGTACCACAACATATTTTTCTGAATCGGGGCCATTCTTGGTAAACTTCCAGACAAAACAAAATACAATCTTCCTTTATATGGTAGCTGCGTTTTTGGAAAAATCTATACATCTTAAAACTCTGACAAAATACTTTGCATTTATATGTGGAACACAGCTAGCTAGTATCTAGGTTTAGAAAATTGTAAACAAGATTTTCACTTATGTGGCTGTCTTGTGTGATGTTTCAGACTCCTGTGGGGACATGGGGACAAGACTTTATTGGCTAGTATTCTTCATATGTCTCAGGGTTTCAAGCATCCCAGCCCCTGGCTTCCAAAAAATTCCAGTACCATCTACCACCCTGGAGCAATCCACAAATGGCCCTTATATATTTGTCCAATTTGAAGGGACCATTTTTTAAAAAAATCATTATTAATAATTTCTGGATTCTGATATGCCTCGTTTTATTAGTTATAAAGATGTCGTTGTTGCTGGAGCCTTCATGGTATTTTGATCCAAACTTTACATGTAAGGAAAATTAAGGTTAGAGGGAGTAATTACACATTTTCAAAATATTAAAACAGAATATTTAGCAAACTAATATCAAAGCAGCAACCACATATCTACCAAAACAGCTATTTGGCAGAGTAAGTGAAAAATTATAAAGAAACAAATCAGGCAACATAAACCCCAGCAATAATTTTCAGTTTTCAACCATGTGTTTTGGCATCGTGTGTTGGCCCAGTGATCAGCCCAAAGCAGCACTGGGCTGGAACCAGTCCCAGCTCTGTCACGAATTAGTTATGGTACTTGGATAAGTCACTTACCCCCTCTCTGTGCACTTTCTTCATCTATAAAATAGAGTAATGTTCACTCCATCTACCTCATTATTAGGACACAATAGTACCACATGTGAACCTATAATGTTTAGTACTGACAGTCAGAAATGCATCTTGTTCTGTCTCCGTTTTGTATGTGACCTGTTTATTGCCATTCTGGCTTGCAATGTCTATCACAGGCTTTATACAGTTGCAAGAAATGAACAGTTTAGAATATTTGAACTTACACTATGAAACGTTCTACCTACAGATTAGTAAGTAGTTAGCCCGAGAAATCTATATCTACATGCAGTATAATGATATATGTAAATATCTGTAAATATGTTGGACATACAATATTTTTAGTTCATTGGTTCTCAAAATCTAGTTCGGGCCCTCCTCTGGATGCTCATCACCCTTCAGGATGTCTGCAAGGTCGAACTTTTCTCCTGATATTACTAAGACCTTGTTTGCCGTTTCAATCCGTTTCTTTCTGAAAGTACAGTTGCATTTTCCGGGGGCTACATGGCACTGCAGGGGACTAGATTCCGAAGCAGATAAGAGGATCTAGCTGTCTTTTATTAAGCATCATGAGCTGCAGATTTAAAACAATGTCACTCTTCTCAATACATTTGTGTGTGTATCTAAAAAATATCTCACTTTTAATTTCTAATACAGTAAACATTGGTAAATACAACCCACATAAACACAAGTTTTCTGGGATCCTTAATCATTTTTAAGAGGTGAAGGGTTCCTGGGACTAAATAGTTTGAGGACCATTGATTTAGATTATGCTCAAAATCTCTCATTAAAGAACTGGCAGAATTGGTTTTTCTGTAGTAAGTGTTTTTTCCCCTGGTCCTGTTTGGAGCTACGTGACCGTGACCGTAACCCTTCTTCTGCTTTCTCTTTAGGCTCTTTGTGAATCATTTTGATCTGTGTTGGAATAGTTGCTTCTTGAAAACAGAACTGCTCTAGCAATGCAAAAATATTTCAGGCCTTTTATCTGAAAATGCTGTCTTCTCAGGTGGCAATCTGCCATCCTTTGGTTTGCGTAATCTGCAAAATGCCCCAACTTGCCTCCTCTCCATCTGCCTGTGGTGTACTCAGACAGCTGCCTCCTGAAGAGTTGCATGGAAGCAAGGAGTGGATTTTATAATCATTGACTTTTGGGCAGAAAGGAAATCACTTCCCGGGATGTATGAACTGCAATAATGGCTCTGCTTTGCAGAAATAATTGACTCTATAGACTTCTTACTATATGTAAGTCCCTACCATGTTTTCCTGGCTGCTGCAATCCAGTGCGTTGGAGTTTCACTCTGTGACCATACTGCATAGTCTACAAAGTCTAGTATGAAATATGTAAAGCCCCTTATGAATACAAAGATCTATTGTAAACCAGGTTTCTTTTTTTTCCTTTTCACTCAAATATTTTTGTTTTCTATAAACAGTGTTACTCTTAAAAGATTGATTGTTTTGGTTATGTTTTAGTCATGTCTCATGTAGCTTCTATGTGTTTGGAATAATATTAATGTCTACTTACTGCACGGCTGATAGTATTCTCTGCAATGGATCTAATCCTACTTTTAAATCAACAGAATTGTATTGGCCGGATTGTGTAACAGTTATTCCTCTCATTTTTTTTTTTTTTGGCATTAATTCATAGGTCCATGCATTAAGAAGTGCCCAATAAAAGAGGATCCTGTCAGTCCCCAACTTATGAATGACTTACGTATAAAAACAAATACCATGTTTCCCTGAAAATAAGACCTAACCGAAAAATAAGCCCTAGCATGATTTTTCAGGATGACATCCCCTGTACATAAGCCTTAATGCGTCTTTTGGAGCAAAAATTAATATAAGACCCGGTCTTATTTTCAGGGAAACACGGTAGCAAAGATTCCAGTTGGAAAGCGGTACCCCAGGTCTTTGTGGACAGGGATCCTCTTACCTCACTGCCCCCACCACCAGCTGAAGACAGTCAAACAAGGAATAGCAAGAATATGACCTATGTGCTGTTTTAGGGACATGTAGGGTCCTGTAGAGCCCTGATCAGAGGTTCTGAAATCTCCTAAGTCAAAAGAACCTTGTACATGACAGCCCCACTTGGAGATTCCTAGAGGATGTCCCACATTAAAACTCCTGAAAATCCCAGATGACAGAAACCTGCTTAACTATGTTTAGTCCAAAGTTTCTTTAACTTCATTAGCCACAGAAACCTTTTACGAAACAAACATATTTGAATAAACTCTATGACACTTCTGTTATGGCAGGGCATCATTTGGGAGATATGGACTAAGAAAATTCATCTCTTAAGTAGTTACAGAGAATGTGTCCAAGCAGAAGTTGATCCTGTATCCTTAGCTGGAGGACAGAGTGGACTTTTTGACAGGAGCTAGTTGTCCAAATGCGTATGTGACCGACCAAATTAGTAAGTTTTATACTCTACAGCAAATGTGTGATGCATTTATGGACTTCTGGGGGAGAGTTCGTTCTGATTCAAATCTATCTACTTAACATAGTAGTCAGTGCTTCAAAGATAGCCAGTTAGCAAATTGGGAACTGGTTGATACTAATTTTTTACCTTAAGCTTTGGAGAGTTAATGTAACTTTGAAATGCATTGAAGAGCAAAGGAAATATTTTAGCAAAAGGAAGAGACAATTTAGGATGAAAAGAAAAATGAATTGGCCTTTTAGTCCAATTGGCCATTTTAGTCCATTGGCCTTTTAGTCCAATGCACTACTAAATCTGGATCACAAATGGCATGATCCTTTATATGTGTCCTGCAGAGGGGCAATCATCATCAACAAATATTTCTTGAAAAATATCTGGCTGTGTAATACTAAATTTGTTTTTCTCTGAGGGAAGGCTGTGTGATGGAATATATCTATTTGAACACACACAGGAAAACAAACACTCATCCATTGTTATTTCTCTCTTCCAAATCTCCCACAACCAAAACTGAAACTTAATAGCAATGAAATGCCAAGAGAATAGATGCGTGAAAAGGCTGACTGAATATAGAACTGATGTTACATCTTAAATGTAGCTGAGCTGCCAAGTTTCTCCTGGAATGCAGCAAGCCAAACATGTTAACTGGAGAAATGGTACTCCAAATCAACTTCAAAAGGTAGATATATATATATATACACACACACATATATATATGTATATATATATATATATATATATATATATATATATATATATATATATAAATCTTTTGGAGGCTTTTCTATTTAAGTGGCTCCCAGGAACTAGCTTATCCCAACTAGTTCAGCTTAGTGATAACTCTTTTCTTGAGCCACCCTATCAATTATATGAGGCTGTGAGAGCATAGTTTTGATACAAAACCAACTTCAGAATTCTTCAAAAGTTTGTTATCATTCGAGAGAGTTCTAAGTTTCTAAGGACCAAGGGAGAAAAATTAAAAAAACCCACTTCATTATGATAAATAGTGGTGAGCATACAATGTGATATATAGATGATATAGTATAGAATTGTACACTTGAAACCTATGTAATTTTACTAAGCATTGTCACCCCAATAAATTTAATTAAAAAAAGAAAATATGAACCAACTAATCTTCATATTAGAGTCAGAATTAAACAGTTTGGAAGTAGCTGAGCTTGGCTACTTCTCTTCCTGGATGGGCTTGGTGCTTTGCCTGTGTGTAGTTAACTTAAAAAGGACACCCTAATTTTATTTTAGCCAGCTGGAAATATAATTAAGAAAACATAAATCACTTAGCAAAAAACATAAAAGGTAGTGTTTTATATTTTTAAAGCCTCTTTTATTATCTCTTTCTTTTTCTATTCTTTTCTTTTTTTCTTAGTGATAAGTTTGAAGATATTTACTCAAGGAATTCTAATAGCATTAATTTTCAGCACCATAAAAACCAACTGGTTTGCCATAAATATTTGCTAATGATAACATTTTAAAGTACTTTCTCTAGTGATGGTACTAGGGAACTACTTTCTGCATACATTTCCACAATTGCTCATTTGCTGTAGTTTTTCTGACCTGTTGTAGTTTCCTACTAATTGGATATAAGCCCTTCATGGATATATAACCAAAGTACCTGGACCAAGATCTTATAATCCAATATTATCTGGGGAGCGTCATAGAAATGCTAATCCTAGGTCTGCAGTCTTAGCTTTTCAGGAATCTACAGGTAAATGGTGTCCTACTTCAACTCTTGATATAGGATAAAATTGCAGTGAACGTGTCTTAATGCTTATTTCACTTGTGTCTTCCCTTTTAGAAGCACTGCAAAGCTTGAATTCATTTATAATGACTTAATTATCTTTTTTGCTGGGAAAAATCCTCTTTGAGATAAACTTGATGGACTCAAAATGGAGTACCTGCATGAGCCCTTACATTTTGCACAGGCATTCGTTAGCTATTTGGGAAGATCACGGCCAGAAAACAAGTATCTTTGTTTCACGGAAACATACATCTTGAACTACTTTACTATGCTTTTGGGTCAAGAAAACTCCAAACATATTTTGTCAAATACTCTTTCTTCAACTTTGAAACCCATGTGGATAGCCAGGGAAAAAGCAATCTGTATGTTTCTAATTAATTTACACTTGACTCATCAGAATGTTGTTTTCTAAGAGCTATTTGATGTGTAAGACCCCTTATGAGCCTTTCAAATATGGCTTCTAAGCATTTTTCCTTTGAACCAGAAAGTCACTTTTTTCCCCCTGAAGCAAATGGAATTCAATCCTCAAAAGGCTTGATTTGGTTCAAAAAATTGTCAGACTCACACAATCTGACAAAACATGTTCTCTCACTTAAATGGATTAACTCATGCAGTAAGCACTAGAAATTAAAGGGCATTTTATATTATTTGGCAAAAATTTACCTAACATGGCCACGTTAATGAAATTTTTGTTTATTTAGCAAAGCTCTCACTTAAAATAACATTAACTACACATATGTGAATGGGTGTAAGTACTGCTGCAGGAAAATACAAAGGAATTAAAAAATTTTGTTTGAGAAATACACATTGGTCTGTGAGTGTATGTGCAAAGGGTTTTGAGTGTTACCTCCCTGTTTTCAGTCCTCAAGTTAGTGTTGTACACATGAGACTCGTACATAGATTGGTATCATCCAATATTGCTTCTCTTACCTTTTATACAGGGATCCAAAAAGCAGTGATTACTACAGTGAAATACAGTGACAGATCCTGAGTACAACCATTGACAAATGTCCCAGGCAGGTCATACTTCATTATGTTTGCATAGTCCGAGTGTACGAGTATTATATGTTCATCTAAATTCTTTTCTTCATATTAGTCTTAAAAGTACATTTTTGCTTTCTATCTAATAGCCACTGTGAAATATCTACATTGATTTTCACACTCATTGTATCATAATTGCCTGGCTTACTTTTTACTTACTCATTATAGCAAAAATTTTGTTTAGAGGCTTCCTGTCAGCTCACATACTACAGAAAAGAAATTCTTAAAGGTTCCTTTAGCTATCTTCTCTCTCCCACATATAAGAATCCTTAGAGAAGCCCTTGTGATTTCTTCTACTGTTTATACCCAAATCGCTCCCTCAATTCAGGCACATACTAATTCACCATTCCTTTATAACTTTTGGTTAATGATTACTTACTCAGATTTTTTTAGTTTCTTGAAAGACAATTTTAGTTTGCAGACAAGAATATACAGAAGGTTTTACATTATCACCACTGAATTTCTTGGGTAGATGTATACTCTCCTGACCCTATAGCCAAATAATTGATCCCACTGAGTGCCTGCAAACCATCTAAATACTCTTAATTTCTATTGCCAGGATAGCTTTCTTTTGGTCTTCTTCCAGAACATTTCTTTTCCCCCAAAATAATATATACAACAGGCAGTTTGGGCATAATATAAACACCAATGCAAATCCCACAGAATTCAAAATGCTTTTCTATAGAAGCAGGTATGTATAAGTTCTGAAAGTTGTTAATATACTACTTAGAACAGAACCTATATCATAGGTTAATTTCAGAAACATCTTCATAGAAGTAATATCCCTGATTTCTGTATACAGACGGGTATTTTAATATGAAAAATCCACTGAATCCATTATTGTCATCATCACTGAGACACTGGAGGTTTACTGCATCCATGTATTTCTCTGTGGGAAGATTCAGAGAATTTGGGCAATATGTACATCTTGCCTTCAGTGAATTTATAATTGGATTATAATCCAGACTGCAGAATCCTATTTTCTTCCTATAAAGGAATATAGAGCCATATTTCCCGATTTCATCTTTAGTGTTCAGGGGCTGGCATTTGAAATGAAGTTTTTAATGTCATTGCAACAACCCTCAAAAATAAGTTTACTTCTTTAAGGATGTCCCTGGCATATCTCTCAATGAAAGAGCTTGTTCTGAGAGTACTTTTTAAGGACATTATCATCATCTTCCCATCCTACCTCTGCCCCAGTATGAGGAGACTTTTGTTTTCAGGTAGTATCTGTAGTGTAAGATGAAGTGGCTCTGGACATTTTTGTCACAATGCAGAAGAACATTTAAATAGAGCGGTACATGTATTTTGTAGCTTTAGTCCCTGATGAGCCATAACAAACAGTTAAAACATACTTTCTGCCATTGGGAACACTCCGTTCACTTGTGGATTATAAACATATTAGTTAGGGTCAATTCTCTTATAGGAAAAAATTCAAAGTATATCAAAGAACAAGGAGGGATTAAGTGATTACATTCCAGTAGATCCAATTTGACCACAGTTTGGATTCAGATGAATAGGCCCTCTGGAAGAGGGAGAGAAAGAGAAGAAAGAAGGGAACAAAAGGGAAAGGCGAGAAAGGGAACCTCTCGGCATTTGATAGTAAAGAGAAAACATTTTTTTTTTTTTTTTTAGCTTTCGAAATGGTTTCATAGATGACTATCTATTTATCTGAATTGTCTTTCTGTGGGGTGAGAAAACTACCAAAATCAGTTTGTAAATCACTCATTCCTGATATAAATATCAACGGTTTCTTAGTAACTACATTTAAACATATCAGAAATGGAATCATACTACTGTGAGATTAGAGTCCCTTTCAATAGGTGAATAATCTTGCTTATTAATAGAAATAAGTAATCCAGACTACAATTCTACCTTCTAGAAAGTGTAGGTGAGATTTCACAAGAACAAAACAATCATATAAACCAATTTGAATGATCTGAGAGCCCTGTGTGCCCAATGTACATTTAGTGTAGCAGGTATCATGCTGTTATGTTTTCCTTTCTTTGAACTCAGGGGTAGGTTGGGAGAATGTTATTGGAACGACATGCATTCATTCAGGTCAGCAGTGTTCTTCAGAATTCATAGTAGGGTATATTTGGCTTTTCTTAAATTGCAAGACGGCTGCCCTATTGTGAAGAATCATCCATATGTTTCAGTGGGTTAGGTGTTATACTTAGGTAAGATGATTACTTATTTGTTTACGTTTAAAAACCATTTCAAGATATTAGTTTGTCATTGTTTTAGTATAAAAGTGTTATATCCCATAATACAATCCACTAAAGTTTACTTTAAAATGGAAATATTTTCCAATGTAACTAGATTGTTGAATTTTCATAGCATGATGCTTTTATTATTTTTTTAATGGAAAAGAAGAAATATTTTTAATATTTTGGTATTTGTTTTTACCAAGAGAAAACTACTCTAAAAGAGAGAGGGCAGTTTGATGTTTAAAACTGAGAGGATAAATTACTGCTTTATCATATAAGTGTCTTTGTAGGTTGGAAGTGAAAAATATTTTTAATTTAAAAGTGAATTTGGAGATCTGAGCATGCTCACTGTACATCACTTTAAAATTATTAAAGTAGTTTGATTTAATAGAGTGAATCTTCTCAGGCTGAGGAGTACTTCACTTGGCACTGCATAAGCTCAGATGTTAGAACCCGATCACTTCCCAGCTGAAGAGCTTATAAAAAATGTGAAGTACTCTAATAATTTTAAATTACTCTATATTGCACATTTTCAGGTCTCTGATCACCTCCAAATTCAAGTGCTTATAAAACTGCTCCCATAATTTTAAATTGCTATGTGCACAGTGATTTAAAATGGTGAGAGTGCTTCAAAGTTTTTTAATAAGTGCTTTAATTTAGAAGCGAGTTGAGCAATACTCCAGTATAACTTCAAGAAATTATTAAACTGATGTAAAAATTTATCCGCTGGAAAGAAAATTACATTATGTATAAAAGGGTGAGGCTCCAAAGGAATATATATGAAGATGAAGGTACCAAATGCTGACGAACAACCAGTAAATGAAATGAGATAATAGGGGTCCTGGGGGCGGTGGCGTTGGGGGGGGGGGCGGGCGTTGTTTTGTTAAGTTTGCTCACTGCTTGCCTGAGGCTATAGTTCTTGAAACTCTAAGAGGTATTTCAGTTCCTTTAAGGTGAAAAATTGGATTTAGAGGACTTCACTGTAGATTCTCAGCATTTTAAAAGATGTCAGGAAATTTGTCCTGAAATTATGGAAAAATGGCATTGGTAAATGAAAGGACTATATCTTAGAGAAAGAGAGAGAAGAAGGAGGAGAGAGGACAGAGAAAGGGAAAGGGACAGGGCCAGGGAGAGAGAAAGGGGAGAGACTGAATGAGTGAGAGAGAGTTTATTGTTGAAGAGGTCTTGTCAGTCAGGGAGCTTCTGGACATTCTGACTGATTTCTCATTTTTCTATGGTAAACAGGGAAGGTTTTAAATTCTACTCATGAATGATAAGAAATTACTTTCATTAAGAAGAGAATTCCTTTTGTAAACCAGTGGTTCTGTTCACTATAGAGAAGCACTTAGATTTTTTTTTCTGATTGTACATCATTATTATTACAATGCACCAGTTAATTTGATTTTAAACATGCTACCGTCCTACAGATCTAGAATTATCGTACATACGAAGGTCTGACAGTCAAGTTCACGAACTTGTTGGCATGATGTAGCTAACCCTTTTAGATATCAGAAGGATTATTCATTATGAATTTGTACCAACTGGACAAACAGTTAACCGAGTTTACTATTTGGAAGTGCTGAAAAGGCTGCGTGAAAAAGTTAGACGACCTAAACTTTTCGCCAACAATTCATGGCTCCTGCATCACGACAATGCACCAGCTCACATGGCACTGGTTGTGAGGGAGTTTTTAGCCATGAAACAAATAATTGTATTGGAACACCCTCCCTACTCACCTGATATGGCCCCCAGTGTCTTCTTTCTTTACCCAAAGATAAAGGAAATATTGAAAGGAAGACATTTTGGTGACATTCAGGACATCAAGGGTAATACGACGACAGCTCTGATGGCCATTCCAGAAAATGAGTTCCAGAATTGCTTTAAAGGGTGGACTAGGCACTGGCATCGGTGCATAGCTTCCCAAGGGGAGTATTTTGAAGGTGGCCATAGTGACATCCAACAATGAAGTGTGTAGCACTTTTTCTAGGATGAGTTCTCAAACTTAATTGTCCAACTTTGTATTTGGGGGATAAAATATCTTGTGATGGGCCAGCTGTCAACCACCTGCTTTCCACATCTTCTTCAGCTTATTTTCGATAAGCTGTTCAGGTCGACATGTTCAGGTCGACATGGTGGTATACTTTGACTCAACATCTGAAATATCAAACTGTGAGATGGGGACACAGGCCTCATATATTTAACTAGAATTGTACAATGCCTTTGATTAATAACACTAAATTGAAATACGTAAAAGATAAGGATATTCTTTTGTTAAATTGTTGAAAGTTTGGGATTTATAATATATTGTGATACTTTGTACATTTGCAAATGTACTCACAACCTTACTTCTAAGGAAAAGATATTTACATTTTATTAAATTGCAGATGAAATAAAGGGAAATTGCGTGTTTCAGCAGTTCGTGTTTCAGTATGGGAAATTATATACATCATTGGATTCTAAGGTATAATAAACAGGTGAGTGTTAGTTATTATTACTCACGTTGCTACAAATATTACCATACCCCAAAACATCTGAAATAGTTCTTCTCATTTCCATTTTGGCTTATATGAATATTCTTTGAAAATAATGGTATCTTCCTTTATTTTTCTAAATATAGAAATTAATGTTTGTAACTGCAGGAAAATAAGACTTTCTGAAATGTGATAGCATATATATATATATATATATATATATATATATATATATATACACACACACAGTGAAGAACAGAAAGGATCTATCTGAGATCTTAAAACGAGAGTGACTTTTCCTAGAATAATTGATCATTTGTCCTGTATCACCATTTTCTAGAACTTTTCTAGCATTGCTAAAACAAATTACATTTTGCATCCGCAGTGGAGCACCCACTACTGGCCTGGAAGTATGGCCTACTCTGGCTATGAAGCCTAGTGGGAAGACAGGAGTTGTCTGATTTCATGAAAGTTAGTAGTTTGCTTTCACTGCCAGAGTCTGGTTATAATTTCAGGGTAGAATTATCTCATTGTTTTCTGCCTGACAGGATTTGTTTCTACTTCTTAAATCTCCACAGGCACTCATTTAAAAAAAAACCCTCCCCGTTGCTTTTGGTCTTACTGGGGATATGGAGACAGTGGGGAGGGAAGGACAGAAGGAGTTTCTGTTTCTGAGTCAATTCTGGGCAGTGAATAAGATGTGTTTTTCTTATAGTTGTCAATGAAAGACCATTCCTTTAACTACCCGGCTTATTAGTCATATGTATTGCCTTAAGATATTGCTCCCCAAAATCAATACCCTCATTTCCTTTCCATCTGCCTAGACCAAGATAATTAGGCTCTTTGCTTTGTTTTGTATATAATGAAGGAGGCAAGTAGGGCTAGTAAGGAAAAAAGGTTCTCTCCCTGTGGTAAATGTATTGACATTTACAGACACCGACAGAGCACAACATGGAGAGAGTAATGAGAAATTTGACTGCTTCCCCCACTTTCTCTGCTTTCTGCTTTCGAGCTGCAGCATCCCACAGTGAATTACTAGCTACAAAGAAAGGGAACTGCTTAGGGACTGACAATTGAGAGCATTTACAATTAGCTGAATTGATTAACCTTTACAAATGCTGTTACTTTATGAGGTGTTTTTCTCAGCCCTGGTTGAACAGTATGCCTTATTGATTCAACATAATCCTTTACGGAAGCCCTGGTTTGTCTGTGACTCCAGCAGGCATAATGCCTGCCTTGGTCATCGCTTCTTCATGTTCTTGGGAAAAGTTGACACGGAAGACTGATTGGTATTAGGTAAATGGGTCCATGTCTCCCTCTGGGAAGGGTGTGCAGCTGGCAGAAGCCAGGGCAAAGACCTGCCTCTCTGCATTCCCATCTCCAGGCTGCAGACACAGAGGTGCCAGCCCCTGTGCCAGCTTCTCATTGCCTCTCAGTTCATAGCCTTACTCCAAATAAGCTGCCCGAGACAGGAAAAGAGTCACAGACAGCCCTCTGAGGTTTCCAACTTCTCTCTATTCCCTGGTTTTTATTTAGGTTTCCTGAAATAATTTGAATTATGTGTATGCATGTGCAAGGGACAGGGGTGGTGGGAAATTGTCAAAAAAAAAAAAAAAACACCAAAAAACAAAATTGTATTTAGCTTAATTTCTGAAAAAGATTATAGACTGACTTTGAGTGCCACTTTGGCTAGTGATACCAAAATCGATGACAGAAAGCATTTTCTTTTCATTAGTTTCATTCAAAGAAGCTCTGCGCTCAGAAATAAGGACTATTGCCTAGAAATGGCTGCCTTCCATCCCTCATGCCCCACAAAACTATATGAATACAAAGTAAATATTATTTGGTTTTCTTTCCCTTCTTACTTCTCTTTCCACGGTTTCCTTTTATCTTTCCTTTATTCTTCATTTCAAGTGGTGTATTTTTTGTGATCTTAACGATAAAAGGACTGACAGCTTGAAATACTGCAGAGTAAATCCTTCAGCTGTTCCATCAGTGTTCCTACAACACATCCTGCACCCAAGACCGGTTACATGATTTGTGGGGTTCAGTGCAAAACGAGGATGGAGGGCCCCCTGTTCATAACTTATTCAAACTATCTAAACAGTGATAGCACAGCATTAAACCAAACTCAGCTCTCAGCATGAAGCCTTGTGCGATCAGCACAAGTTACTGACCATGAAGCAGGCCCTTCCTTCACCTTGGACACTGTGTTTTGTGAAAAGTTTGAGTGAGGCATGGGCCTGAGATGCTGGTATTTGTTTTCTTTCCCCACTCAAATTTACACTCCCCTCATGTGAGAATGCTTTACTCTGGATCATACTGAATTGCGTTATGTTTGTTTACCATTTGCACTGCTGTGTAGTCAGGTCTGAACTGAGAGTACCACCCTGATGCACATCTTCTGCATAACAAGGGAACCCGAACCAGACCCCAGAGACTTGAAACACTTTTATCTACGCCACCGGAGTTCTGAGATTGGAGTGTTTGTCACTTTGTGCATCCAGTCACTGCAGAAGAAAGTTTGTTTTGCTTTTTGTGATTAAACTATTTGGCTTGGTGCACATGCAAATATATGTGCATTTATTCTAACGTAATACATGTACATAGTCAAATGCACAGCATTTTTTTCATACATATATGTGCATAGCAGAATTGAGTTTATGGCATTCCAAGACACAGATGAACAATGATGGAAGACAGCCATTTTTTTTTTTAAATGAAGAATTGATGCATTTTTAAAGCAAAAAAAAAAAAAATCAGGGAGCTGCTCTAATAAAGTCTGCAGCATTCACAGCATGACAAACAAATTAGAAAACAGCAGATGCAGCACAAATTAAGATGTATTTAGCACAGCAGCCCATCAGATGTGTGAACGTCTTTTGTAACTCAGCTTTGCAAGGTTGATGTATTGCACTTTAGACAGTTGATAATGAACCCTCCTAGCAATTAGAAGTGGAAATACTGAGGAGTCAAGATTGCGGTGGTCCCAGTGGGCCAAAAAGAGGGGGAAAAATAACAACAAGAAACAAAAGCAAAAGAGAACAATATGGGAAACTTACTTCTTTATGTGTTTGCAAAACAAAGAGAATGTTTCAATTTATATACTGGTGTGTTTGAATTTCTCTTGCCTTTTAAAAATTCCTGCTTCATTTTAATTAACATCCGATTCTAAAGTGTCATTAAATAAGTATGAATTCTGTTGCAGTTACACACATTTTATGGCTAATACAATGTCTTTCCTTTATGGGATGCATTATTTAGTAATCTTACATTAAGACAATAACTTCAATCATTGTGCCTTCAAATGGCAATAAGCATGGTAATGGCTTCACTGAGCTGCTTCCTGATTCTGTCACTGTGCTTTCCCTTTAATATTAGAGCATTGTTTCTATTTCTATGTAGAGGGTGTGTTTCCCCCAATTTCTGTTTTCTGAGAGTGGAAACACCTTTGCAGTAGGGGACCAAGCATCAGTCCATTTACTAGGCGAAATTCTATCATAACCCAGTGCCAGAGCTAACAAAGTACTGATAATGTTTGCTTCCCCACTGCCACCATCAATATTTGATTTAAGCAAGCATATTATTTCCTTCCTGGAGGAAGTGGTACCAGGTAGTCACTCTGTAGAGTTAGCAGCAGTCCCGCATTTTGTCAAATGCGGGTTTTGACAAACTTAGAGAGCTTGAACGGACTCATAGGAGAATATGCCAAACAGCATAAAGGTGAAAAAATGGTACCAAATAAGGAAACCTTATTGGTGTATTCTGCCTAGGAAAGAGATATCTGACAGGTGATTTAAAATGTGATCCTCCTTTGTGAAAAATCTTAGGTGACTCTGATGTTCACGGTATTGAAGAAGTCAGCATCACAGGCACTATTTCCTCTTGAGATTGTTTCCTATTATTGTGTGGTTGCAATCTCTGTCCTAAATCCCAGACCCCCAAACAGTAACCTCCCAGGATCAATTGTAAGTGAAGTTTAGAGGACGGTGCGGGTGAATTGAAACATTACATTCACATTTCTGTAAGACAAATACAAATGCAAGTTCATACGCTGGTTCGTCATATTGTGAACCCAAAGGACAGAATTTACTTCACAAGGTGTCAGCCTTTCTAGGCTACCCAGAGAGAGGGGTCCAAACAACATTGTTCTGGGTTCCCGTCATAACTTGGAAATTTTTACAATGTCCAGAGCACTGTATGTCCTACAGATGGAGGAGGATGTCCTCAAATTCCTTGTAGCAGGAATCCATTTAGGGGGCACCTATCTTGACTTCCAAATGGAACAAAAAGAAAAGTGATGGCCTCTACATCATAAATATGAAGAGGACCTGGGAGAAGCTTCTGCTGGCGGCTCATGCCATTGTTGCCATTGAAAATCCAGCTGATACCAGTGTCATATCCTCCAGGAATATTGGCAAGCGAGCTGTCTGGAAGGTTGCTGCTGCCTCTAGAGCCACTCCTGTTGCTGGCCACTTCACTCCCAGAACCTTCTCTAACCAGATCCAGGCAGCCTTCAGGGAGCTGTGACTTCCCATGGTTACTGATCCCAGGGCTGACCACCAGCGTCTCCTGGAGCCATCCTAAGTTATGCTGCCCACCATCGCTCTGTGTAACACAGACTCTCCTCCGCTCTATATGGATATAGCCATCCCCTGCAACAGGGAGGGAGCTCTCTCCACAAGTGCGATGTGTTGGATGCTGGCCCGGGAAGTTCTGCGCACGCGTGGCGTCCTCTCCCACGAGCACCTGCGGGAGGTCTCACCTGATCTCTGCTTCTACCGAGATCCTCAGGAGATGGGAAAGGTTGAGCAGGCCACTGCGGACAAAGCATTAACCTGTGAGGAACTTCAGGGTGAATGGACTCTGTTCCGGTTCCTAAATTTACTGCTACTCAACCCGAGGTCGCAGACAAGTCTGAAGGCGAGCAGGAGCCCTTGGTACCTTTTCAGCAGTTCCTTGCTGAAACCTGGAGCGCTCAACCCGTCACTGAAGATTGGATGGCAGCTCTCACTGCTCAGGCCACTGAACAGGTAGGCACGGCCACTGAGTGGTCTGAAGCTGTTCTTCCACATGCTGCTAAACAGAATAGGAGGCAGGGATGATTAGAAATTGTGTGACCGAGACGAGAGGTCACGAACTCACAGGGCATAGACTGGAATAGGCCTGCAGCTGTTTTATGTATTTATTTTTCAGTGTTTAAAAATGAATGCAACGATTTTAAGATCAGGAGGCTGTCCCAAAGATTTGGATTTCAGTATTTTTGATAAATCTGCTGGCAGTGGGCCTGCGTGTCCTGGTGGTCACAATTGGCTTCAGGTGGGCTGGCACTCGCCTAGTTCCACAGTACCGCGTCCTCCATTGCTTCTTTCGCTGAGCTCGCATGTCAGCTGCTATTTATTATGCTGCTTGCACAGGTGGTTTTCTCAGAACCAAGAAACTTTCCTTACTCAAATGATTTCCTTATTTATGTTACCTGTCCAGCCTTTGTAGCTGTTTTGTGTTTATGACCCCAGTTATTCTTACTGTCCTCATTTATGAAATCTGAGGGATGAATTAGGAGATGTATTTTTCAAGTCTAACATCCTGTGATTCTATTTTCTGTTTCTATTTGTATAAGCAGACGTGAGGAGAAAATGGATTAACTAGCACAAGGAGAGCTTTAGGGTGGTCACGAGAAAGACCTGCTAGAAGATAATGTGAAAGAAACACTGTCGCCTTTTTCCTGATGGATACTTTGTACTCTCTGCATCCTTAATGATAATCCTTTACGTCTGTGCAGTGCCTTCCTGCTTTGAAAAGTGCTGTCATATAAAAGAACTTCTTTGAGCCAATTTGATGAGGCTCTTTTATTAGAAGGGACGTGGATGACTGGCAATAGATAATCGCATCTTGGATGAACTCCATTGTGGATGTGGGGAATAAATTAAGGGCCTTTTCATGGTTTCTTCTAGCTGTATAATTCTAGTTTTCATCACAGCTGCGACCTTTTCTAAAAGAGTAGTAAATACACTGCAAAGGAATGAAGCTTTTAGAACAGGTTGGCTCCTTACCACGATGGCTTAACCTAGGATCCCCTTATTCTACTGATTTATGAGGCAGGCGGTGTTAGGAATCGCCAAGCTCATCACAACTGTTTTCATTTCAGTATTGTAAATCCAAAACACACCATGATGTTTAGAAAGAGCTGGAAAGAATGTAGTAATTTCTGTTAAATCAGGCTTTCCATAACCACCATCGTGCAGATAGAAGTCATTTGGCAGACTTCTTTTGTTTCCTCATTGCCACCTTAGCTTGGATTTGTAGAGAGAACACTGTTGGGATAAGTCTACAAACCGGAGGGGCAGTTGTGGTGCACTGGTGTCAGATTTCGGAAGCCTGGGTTCTGGGCAAGCCTTTGTGTGATGTCGGCTTGTCTACTACAGAGGAGGATTACTTCAGCAGAGCCTAGCTTCCCCTGTGAGCTGGACACCTGGACACCCGGATGGGCACAATGAATGGGGTCCACGCCTTCCTTCCCATGACAGTGGTAACCACTCATTCTCAAAACTACTGAAGACAACCAGTGCTCCACAACTTCCCTGAGGGAGAAGTGTTTGGTCACAATTGCTAAGACCCCCTTTGGAATCAATATTCAATAATGGATTTTCCAGAAAGTTGCTTGTCTCAAATGGTGGTGGTACAGTTAGATTCAAGGATAATCTGGAACAGAGCTCGGAGGTAGTGTATTTTCTGGCTCCCTTTTCCCCTTTGTAGCTTTCTTTCCAGTGATGTTCATGTATCTAATTGTTCAAAGCTCTTTGATCACCCAGATCTCACAACGAGGTCCCTCTGAACGTGTCTTCTCCAGATCCGAGCCCATTTGCTGCTGCTTCCAAAATTGGGATGTCCCAGTTAACAAGGCCCTGCTCCATAAACTGGTATAGTAGCTTACAAGTAGGTGTTAATGGCAAACAATGATTTATTGTGATGTCCCTCTGTTTCGTTTGCATTCTAATCAGGGACATCCACAACCACAATATACAAGCACATTATCATTATCACTAATGATAGGATTACAAATACCAGATGGTTGATGAGGCTAAGTATTTGGGGGCAGGGTCCTCTGTTTTTCCAGCGATCCGCATAAGGCTGATGAAGAGGGTAAAACTGTAGTAGAGCCCAGAACACTGTAGTATTAATGACATTCCAAAGTGACCTTCTTAGGCCTCACAGGTGCAGTCTTCTGGCGGGGGACCTTTTAATAGGAAAACTCTAGGTTTCTTCCTTGTGCATAGGTAATACCAGTATTAGAAAATTTTATTTAAAAAAAACGTTTTGACCTCTTTTGGAAAATTCTTTGCTGGATTTTTGGGAATGAAGGAGAAGGCAATCGTTGCAGGCTTGAGTTTATAATGATAGACAGTAACGGCCTGTGCCCCACAGCATTGTAAGTCAGGGGGAAAGAACCCCAGTGATGGCAGGGCGATTACGATCACTAAACACTGGAAAGTGCAGCCTGTTTGTGGCTTAGGAGTCCATTTTAGAGTAGATTTCTTTAAAATTAACAAAATTTACCCTATTTAAAGCTAGATGTATTCTGCGCCTTATTTAGCATTCGAACTGTCGCATTTGACCTTCATTTTCACGCTGTGTAATATTGGTAGTTATCATTTGATATGATAGTTTTAAAATTAGACAAGATTGCCAGCCGAAGTACTCTCACTGCCTTTAATCAGGATGTGAAGAGGATTCTCTCTGAGCAAATGAGGGACGTTTGGAGGCCTCTAAAAAGGAAAACCAATATGATGGCTTTGTTGTTGTTTTGCTTTGGTTTTAGGCGTTTCCTTCTCATGCCCTTCCATGTCCCCATCGCTTCTTTGTCTTATTTGTTTACCACTATATAATGTCCAATAAAAGGGAACATAAAATGCAGCCGCATTTTCTTGAAGGCAAAGGACATGAAATTATTTCCAGATAAAGGCCAAATAGTATTGTTTTTTTTGTTCAAGTAGATTATTTTCTGTTTCATGCTCAATTCATCCTATGCTTTTATCTGTTGAATGTGTTCCCTATGACCTCTTAGCTTTTGATAGGTATTTGTGTGATTATAAACGTGTGATGGCAAGTTGAATAGGCAAAGTTATAACCGAACAATGGCATTTGTAGAGCAGACTTGCTGCTAACAAAGCTGTAGCCTGCCTGCCTTCTTTGAAATGCTGTGTTAATTAAACTGGATTAATGCTGGTTAATTAAATGCTGAATTTAGAACTTCAGTCTTTTTGCATTATGGTAATTCTTAAAACAATTTTTTATTTTCTTGAATGTCTGAAAATGGATCTTTTATAATAATTTCTAACATTTGCATACATTTTTAAAGTTTATAACATTTTTACATACATTATTTCTTTTAGTCATCACCACAGCCCTGTAAGTTGAATATTATTATCCTCATTTTATAGACAAAAACTTGAGGCTCAGGCATTCTGTGTCATTTTGTTAACACCAAATATGCAGTAACTGATGAATCTGATACTTGAACATGGTCTTCTAACTCCAAGCCTGGGATACTGGGAGACTAATTTCTTGTGGTTCTTTACACTATGAGTATTTTAATGCAATTTTTGTTCCATTGAATCCTTGATTTTCTTATATTTTCCTTTCTATTGCATGCAAAGATCCCAGAAATGTTGAGTATTCTTTTTCCCCTATTTCCCCTTCTAAAATTGCCCTTTTCCTATTTGATAGAACAGACCCGTAATCTTCATCCATCCTGAATCTTATTACTCTCTATTACCATGGGGTGGAAAGCCTTCCTCTAGCCCCTAACAAACACTTCTGAAATGCATTCTCTTGAGAAAAATATTCACAACACCCAAACAAAGAGACATTTTTAATGGCCTGTTGAAGGGGGTGGGACCTTATTTCATCCATACAATAAATTCAAGTCAGAGAAATATTCCTGAGTGCACATTCGCTGAGGAACCATGTGGAAGACACCTGAGGATTTTTTCTCATTGGAATGCCAAACCTGGCACACCTGTTCTGTGACTTGCATTTCTCATTGACTGAAAGGTGCTGCTGAGGGCCTAAAGTCCCCATACATCTCAGGCTGCCCAGCGCGGGGGTTGGGCAAGCGCCCATGGCACTGAGTGAAGCAGAGAATCTCAGAGACTCAGTGCTTCAGGGAGGAACTTGGCTGTGTTCTGAGAACTGTCCAGTGTCACTGCAAGGAAACTCAGAGGGAGGCAGAAGTGATACGTAATAGTGGTAGCAGTAGGGTGTATGTGTATGAGTGTATGTGTGATTGTTCAGATTTGGATGAGGTTTTGATGACATTATATACTAAGATGACATTATGGAATAGGGACTACATCCAGAAATGCCGAGATTCTGCCTTGGCCAATTTACTTGCATCACTGAGTTTCTTGAAAGAGATATAAAGGAGGGTGGTAAACAGGGAGTATTGTGTTGCTTTATTATCAGATGGTAGCCTGTTCTCTGGAAAATTAGGCTGGAGCTCATGACCTTAGCTTAAGTCCTAAGTGGGGCCTCTTTCTAACCTATACCAAAATCCTACTACTTTTCAGTCATGGGCGCTTGAAAGGATGATTATGGATGATTGAAGATGATTATAATCCATCTGTATATATGGCGAGAAAAAAATCTCTCTCTCTCTCTCTCTCTCTCTCTCTCTCTCTCTCCACATATGTATACATACATTATATATATGGCAAGGAATAAGTTTACATGATTGTGGGGAGTGGCAAGGGAAGTCTGAAATCTGTCAGGAAGGGCAGGCTGGAAATCTCTGGCAGGGGCTGGAGGGGCTGTCCAGAGGCAAAATTTCTTCTACTTCAGGGAAGCTTCAACACTACTCTTAAAGCCTTTCAACTGATTAAATTAGGCCTTTTCAGATTATCTAGGATAATATTCCTTACTCAGAGTCAACTGATTATGCACTTTTATCAAAATACCTTCACAGCAACACCTAATTTAGTATTTGAATAACAGGGAACTCTACTTTAGGAAAGTTCATACAAAATTTATCACAGAGGACATGTAAAGAAAGTAAGACTCTCTGGTGCTCACCTAGTTGAGGCAGTTTTTATGTTCTGAGAAGAAAGTGCTGAAGAAAGCCATATACTTACACTTGACTTTTACTTGTACTCTATTTGTAAGTAGTTCTGTTGGTGACATGAAATCAACCCAGTTACACTGGTACCACCTCCTTTATGGAAAAACTAAGTTAAGGTGGTTAAAAGTGTTTTCCCATCTGTTTCCCCAAGGTGTGTGTGTGTGTGTGTGTGTGTGTGTGTGTGTGTGTTTGTGTTTCTTTAAGCAATTGCATACATATTTATTTTAAGTGATTAGGCTGAAAAGCCAGACTATTGGAAACTAGAGATGGCTTATCCCTCTTCTTTGCAGAGGACCAACAGGAAATCAGAAGGTCCTTTACCTCCCTATACTTAATTGTTTCTCAGGTTATACAACTCTTACACAGTTGTCTGGGATCAGTGATGAGTTAGGCGATTCTTGTTTACAGGACTGTCTGTCTGCTGTTGTGCAATAAAATCTCTAAAAAGGGTTGTATTATGACATCCATTAAGTTAATTGCCAAGTTATATTGTACTTTGATAGAATATTTCCTTTCTGTCCCATCCTGCTTTACACCTAGCTAATTGTCTCACCTATGTAGCACATTGAACAGGTTATGCAATGAGCAGTTGCCCATTCTACAGTCCTCAGTCATTACCAGCAACTCAAAAAGGCCCCAAATTTGAACAAGATGAATACAGAATTTTTTATTAATTTTTCATAAATATATTAAAGCCCAAATGGAATCACTCATCTTGTAGAAGTTAAATGTTTAGTAAAGTTCAATCTGAAAAATCTTCCCTATTCAGTTTTCTGTGCAATTCTAAGCAGAGGACAATTACTTGTGCCTAATTCATGACAATTCCTTCTTCACTTATCTGGCAAAATCCTACATTATATCATTGCTCCCAATTGCAGGAACTAAAAATATACTAGAAAAAGAGGCATATTAAAAAGGAAAAGCCCACAAACTAACATACATAATACTACTCAAACTACTAAGTTTTCTACCTCTTTTTGAATTCAGATCTCATTTGGAAATGATAGCTTGCATAATAATTTGTCTTTTGATCTGGTTACAAAGTGTTTTCTCAAATATAGTTACGTATATATTTATGGATATGTAAGAGAACAACAATGAATGGAAGTTTTGAAGGCTACACTTTAGTCCATGGTATTGAATATCTTTGGTGGGTGTAGGGATGGGACTAGAAATAATACATGAAAGAAATGCATATCAAAAAATCTGAGATAATATCTGCCCCGATAATGATATTACATTATTAACTGGAGGGTACTGTTTATTGCAATCTGTGTACTTAGGATCCATGAATACCCCCAGAAAAAGAATATACTTTTAAATTCAATATTTAATTTAAAGTCTTACGGAAATGAAGAGAAGATTTTTCAAAGAGAAGTAATCCACTGTGTCAAATTGTAATCCACTATAAATGACTGAGTGTGAATGAGCAAGAGAAATCTTGGGGCCTCCATGTGATCTTCAGTTTTGTGGAAGTTTCTACAACAAAAATTGCAACTATTTTTCACCTGGGTACTTGTTAATAAACAAAATGTTTATTAAAATGCAGATATGATTAATTGATCAATAATCAGTATAACTTTAAACTCTTAGAAATATGTTATAGTGAACACCTAAACAGTGATTTAATGAGAACCCCCATTGATGGAAATATCACCTACTCTCAAATATATTGGAGACAGTTTGTGTCGTAGACAGTCTGTCTGAGGTAGTGGGTAGATTGAAAATTTGATCATTCAAGTATTTAATGTGATAGCATATCATCAGTGGTTTGCCCTGTATTGAACTCGGGTTCTTCTCCATTCACCATAGCTTATATTTGTTTGTCCTACTGTATTTTGCTCTTTCATTTCCAAAGCCTTTCACATTCTTCAATATTCATTTCATCCCATATTCATTGTCATATAATACATTATAGTGTATTCGGTCTTTAATGTTATATTAGCATTTCTCCTCCTGTTTCTCAGAGTTCTTAACCATTATGGTGCCAGTTGTTCACCTTAGAAATGTGTCAGTCGCTGACCATTTAAATAAATGCTCAAATGTACATAGTGTTTCTTGGTTCTTGTAACCTTTCAGAATTACATAAAATAGAGTTATATAATTTGCTCAAGTTAAGTGTTACAGTTATTTCTGAAAACTCTCTTAAATCAGCCATAAAATGCAGTATATCTGATATTTGTTTGGAATAATTACTGTTTCTTCAGTTTGGTTTAGCCACTGGCTTAATTGGCTTAAATATTCTGTACTCTGTGTGTGTGGATGTGTGTGTATTTAATACATATAGAATTATATACCTATTACTCAGTACATGTACACATTCAAAAGGGGCTCACTCAAGAGCTGAGGCCAATTGAGAAAACAGCATTCATGTTGCTTCTCTAAAATCCACTCCTAGGCATGTGTCAGCTAGTGAAATGGTTGGAAATCAAACACACCTTTTAATTTTTCTTACTTTGTGTGTATGTGTGTGTCTCATTGATTATGTTTCTGTCCCCTTCTCTTGGATGCATAAAAAATGCACATATAATGTTTATATAGGGTGATTTACTGAAACAAATTTATGAATTATGCATTCAGTTAATGGCAACACAGATAGCAAGATTTTTAACTTGGAGATTGTAGAAATTTCATACTCATGTTCAGATAGATGGAGTAAATAAAACTCAAGACACTTAATTGTCAGTCATCTCTGTCAACATTTATACAGGAGTAAGTGTAATTTCATGTAATTTCAAGGTACTGACACATTCAGTATTTGATATGATCATGCAGAAATCACATCCACATGAATCTTGGAAAAACAGAGATGAATGTTTTTGTTTTCTGGAAGAGTACAAAAAATTGATGTATTTATTCTTCAATATTCTGTAGAATTTGCCAGTGAAACAATCAGGTCCTGAAAAATATCTTTTTTGGAAGGTTTTAAACCATGAATTCAGTTTATTTAATAGTTCTAGGACTACTTAGGCTATCTAGTTCATCATTAATTTTTGGAGAATTGTACCCTTATCTAAGGTATCAGATTTATATGCATAGTGTTAGTTGGTCATAGTATTCTCTTATTATCTCTTTCTTTAATGTCTCTGAGGTCTGCAATGATATTTCCTCTTCCATTCCTGATATTAATTTGTGTCTTTTCTCTCTTTTTCTTTGTCTGTCTTGCTAGAGGTATGTTAATTTTATTGATGCTTTCAAAGAACCAGCTTTTTGGTTGCATTGATTTTCACTATTGTGTTTCTGTTTTCAAATTCTTTGATTGGTGCTCTTATTTTTATGATTTCCTACCTTATACTTGATTTTGGTTTGTTTTGATTTTATTTTTCAATTTTTTAAAAATATATGGTATGCTTTTATTTATATTCAATTATAAATAGGCAAAACTTAACTATGAACTTGGAAGTCCTAGTCGTGATCCCTTTTGGAGGGCAGATGGTGAATTGATTGAGAGAGACATGAGGGGAATTCCTAGGTGCTGGCAACGCTGTTTCTTGACCTGCACGGTTGTTGTATGGGTGTGTTTGTTCAACTTTGTGACAATTCATTGAGCTGTAGCCTTACAATCTGTGAACTTTTCTTATGTTTGTTATACTTCAAGGAAAAAAATTTAAAAATTATCCATTGGGTTTTTAGATCTATAGGTAGAAAGATTCCACTTTTCCTAAATTCTTAACCAAGGACTTTAAACCTTGTCCTGCTGACTTTTGGACATGAAGCTGTAGGTCTGGATTGGCAAACACATGTCACATGTCAACTCCACTGAGTTAGTGGCACTGAGTAGAGAGAGATTTGGGGTCAGTTTCTGGGCTCAGCAGCAGCAGAGTGTTACGGTCATGACTAAGGAAGAGAGAATTGGCTGCCCATGTGCCTAGTACTGGCCAATCCCATTGATGGTACAACGAAAATTCAATTTTTTAAAGTTGAAACCTAGATTATGATTTGAGATCTTTCTTCTAATGTTAAGATTAAATGCTATAAATTTCATATATACACAGCTTTAACTGTATCTCACAAATTTTGATGTTATATTTTCATTTTCCTTCAGTTCAAAACTGTTTTCTAATTCATCTTGACGCTTCCTTGACCATTGTTTAAAAGTATATTGTTTAATTTCTAAGTGTTTGGATATTTCCTATTGTTTTCTGTTTCAGATTTCCAGTTTAATTCTGTTATATTCAGAGAACATACTTTGCATTGATTTTAATTCTTTTAAATTGGTAAAGTTTTTTCATAACCTGGGACAGCAAACCTAAGGTTTCTTTCACGATTTATCTTTAATGTTCAATGTGCACTTGAAAAGAATATGTATTGTGCTTTGGTTGGGTGTAATGTTCCATAAATGTCAATTAAATACAGATGGTAGATGTTATTTTCTCAGGTCTTCTAATATGTTTGTTGATTTACTGTTTACTAGTTATATTTATTACTGAGAAAGGTGTGTTGAGGGCTTTAAACATGTTTGTGGATTTATCTATTTCTCCTTTAGGTCTCTTAGGTTTTGCTTCATGTATTGTGAAACTCTGTTGTTAAATACATGAATATTCTTTATTAAAAAATAAGGTTTACATGACATGAACAAGACTGTTAGAAAAATGGGACAATAAATAAAGGGTTTATATTTTATTGCAAGGAAATATGAAGTCTGACAAGTAAGTTCATGAATTCATCCTAGAAAAAGTGCTACACACCTCATCGCTGAATATAACTACGGTCACCTTCAAAGTACTCCCCTTGGGAAGCTATGCACCAATGCCAGTGCCTAGTCCACCCTTCAAAGCAATTTTGGAACTTTTTCTGGAATGGCCATCAGAGCTGTCATCGTATTATACCCTTGATGTCCTGAATGTCATCAAAATGTCTTCCTTTTAATATTTCCTTTAGAAAGAAGTCATTGGGGGCCAGATTAGGTGAGTGGAGAGGGTGTTGCAATAGTTATGTGTTCACTGGCTAAAAACTCCCTCACAGACAGTATCATGTGAGCTGGTGCATTGTCGTGATGCAAGAGCCATGAATTGTTGGCGAAAAGTTCAGGTCATTTTCGTTTAACTTTTTCATGCAGTTTTTTTTTATCACTTCCAAATAGTAAACTTGGTTAACTGTTTGTCCAGTTGGTACCAATTCATAATAAATAATTCCTCTGATGTCAAAAAAGGTTAGCAACATTGTTGTGAGTCTTGATTCGGAGTGACAGAACTGCTTTGGTTGTGGGGAATTACTTGACTTTCATTGTGCACTTTGATGCTTTGTTTCAGCACTGTATTGGCACACCCATGTTTTATCACCAGAGATAACATGGCACAAAACATGGTGTTACCTCTCCAGAAGGTCTTGGCAAACTTTGACTCTCCTTTACTTTTGTTCATTGATGAGCTCCTTCAGAACTGTTTTTGTACACATCTTTCTCATGTCAAGATTTTCAGTTACGATTTTCCTAACTCTTTCTGTACTGATGTTTATGTGGTCTGCTATGCTGATGATTTTGACGCACAATTCAATGAATTTTTGCAACGTTTTTGTCAGTTCTGCTTGTTACTGGCCGCCTTGACCTCTCCATGAGTGACGTGTTCTCTCCCCTCAGAAAAACGTTTAATTCATTTGTACACTGTCATTTTCTTCATGGCATTATCCCCATAAACTTGGACTAATGTGTCCTTTATTTCACTTCCACTCTTTAACAAGAAATTTAATGTTTGTTCATTGCTCTAATTCAAGCTCAGACTTTCTCACGAAGGCACACAAAGCACACAACAACAATAATGAACGCCACTCAGCAAGATACCACCAACATGAACACAGCTGTGAGACACTGATATACCAAGGGTATGAAATCTTACCAAGGTTTTGTACAGTGCTGCCAATGTAACTGTGTGATGGCAAGTGAACAAACTTAATGGCAAACCTTGTATATTACACATAAGATTTATTAGAAATGAAAAGCTTACAGGTTTGGAAATACAGTTATAGAAATAATCAAATTATAATCTGTGAAAAAATACAAATCAAAGCAACCCCAATCTCTTTTCAGTATGTCATAATGAGGATTCATGTAACATCTTTCAAGAGTTACAAAGTAGCAGCCTTAACCATCTTTGCCACTTAGAGAAGATAATTAGGGTTTAAAAAATGATTCTTTGCAAACTAGATTGTAAATGATAATGTCATGAACTCAGCACTAAGTAGCTTGCTTTGCAAGACTATTAAAATTAGAAGAGAAAAAAATGCCTTTCTCCATTTAAAAAATTAATATTCTGGGTGAACTCTGGTTCTACATGTAAGGAGCTTAGAGGTCACCTTTCCACCTGAATAACATCTAAAGCTGAGCAGACTGAAAAGTCAACAATTCTTGGATCTGTAAGAGAGGGGAGGGAGGATCCAGGGGAAGCAGCTGCCACTAAGATCGGAGTGACAGATAAGTGAATATAGGGAATCATGCCTTGCAAGAACAGAGACTCTTCCACTCTTTAACAAGAAATTTAATGTTTGTTCGTTGCTCTAATTCAAGCTCAGACATTCTCATGAAGGCAAAACAAAACACACAACAACAATACACACAACAACAATAATGAACGCCACTCAGCAAGATACCACCAACATGAACAGAGTGACAAACCACTGGTCTGTCACCAAACCAGTGACAGAGTAGGAAAAACTAGAAAATTGAGCTGTAATTGATGAATTTTAGGATACTCATTATGGACAATGCTGAGAGTTAATAATTCCAGGGGATCCCAGTCATTGGGGGGAGGGGCAATATTGTGATTTACCTTCAGGATCTCAACCAGTTTCCCACAGTAAACATCAGAGAAATATCTCCTCATACTTCTGGCAGGAGGAGGGGAAAAGGAATCATTTTGAAATACTCCAGAGCACTCTGTTCTTAATAAACAATGCTCTCAGGAGAAACTGTTGAACCATAGCCTAACCTGCTGGGGTATTATCAAATCCTAACTGAACTGGGGGAAGGGAAATACCCAACTCCAGCCCACTATAGCCATCCTGTCTCATGTAAGGGGGGAAGAAAAAACCCCAAAGAAACACGGAAGTTCACAGTCCAGGCTCACTAAAAGAGTGAGACCTAAACATAAGACTATAGAACTTTCTCCCTCTCCCTATATCTCACTACAATATTACTAAAGTCCTATTTATTTCATTTCCTTTTACCCACTATATTATGTCTGATTATCAAGAAAAAAATTACGAATTATATCAAAAGTCAAAAAACACAATTTGAAGAGATAGAGAAAGCCTCTAAACCAGACATGACAGAGATGTTGGAATTATCATACTAGGGATCTAAGACAACTTTAATTAATATATTCAAGAGTTCTAATGGATAAAGTAGATAGCATGCAAAAGCAGTATAAGGGCAATGTAAACAGAGATGGAAATCCTAAGAAAGAACCAAAAAAAAAAAAATAATATACAACTCAGATCCAGGAAACTCAGAGAACAACAAGCAGGATAAATACCCTCCAAAAATATACACCTAGGATATTATTTTCAAACTACGGAAAATCAAAGATAAAGAAAAATCCTGAAAGAAGAGAGAGGAAAAAAAATGCCTTCCGTAAAGAGGAACAAAGATAAGAATTACATCTGACTTCTCAGAAACCATGCAAGCAAGAAGAAGAGAGTGGAGTGAATATTTAAAGTGTTGAAAGGAAAAATCACCAAACTTAGAATTCTGTACCCTGCAAAACTGTTCTTCAAAAGTGAAGGAGAAAAAAAGACTTAAATTGACAAACAAAAATTAAGGAATTTGTTGCTGATAGACCTACCTTGCAAGATTTGTTGAAATAAATTCTTTAGAGAGAAGGAATATAATGTACGTCAGAGGCTTAAATCTACATAAACTAAGGGAGAACATCAAAAAAGGAATAAGTGAAGGTAAAATAAAAACATTTATTTTTCTTGTTCTTTAGTTAATCTAACAGATAATAGTTTGTACAGAATAATAATATCAGCAATGTATTTGTGTATACCTATATATACATATGTTTATGTATGCTTATATATAAGTAACAGGAATGACAGCAATAATACAAGAGATGGGAGGAATTAGGAATATTTTGTTTTCTTAAGGTTCTTATACTACCCACAAAGTGGTATAGTATTATTTGAAAGTGGACTTGGATTAGCTGTAAATGTATATTGCAAACTCTAGGGTAACTACTAAAATAAAAAAAATAAAAAAGTATAATTGATATGCTAAAAAAGGAGAAAAAAATGGAATCACAGAAAATTCTGAGTTAAAAAACTCCCACAAAATGCAGAAAAAGAGTGGAGGACAAAAAATAGGAACAAAGAACAAGGGCAACAAATAGAATACAATAATGAATATAGTAGATATCAATTCATCTATATTAATAATCACCTAGGATGTCAATCGTCTAAATGCACCAATTAAAAGACAGAGATTGATGGTCAGAGTTGATAAAAAACAAGAACCTATTACATGGTGTCTACAAGAAACCCACTTTAAATATATAGATACATATACTGGGGGTGCCAAAAAATGTGTACAAGTGGACACTTTGATCAACATTGCTCAAGCAGTAGTTCACCATAATCAGAAGTGTCTGGACACTGACGGTAATTTGAGCACTCTTGTAATTGCAGAAGTCAAATGTGACTTGTATTCATCTTTTGTTATTGATATATGTTGAGTATTACAATTTTAATAGTTTTTTCCTTTCTTAAAATGTGTATACATTTTTTTGGCACCCATTGTAGATTTAAAGATAAATAGATGGAGAAAGATATACCGTGCTAATACTAATCAAAGGAATGCAGGAGTAGCTATATTAATTTCAGAGAGAGCAGACCTCAAAGCACAGAAAGTTATCAGGGATAAAGAAGGGCATTACATAATGATGAAGGGGTCCATTCTCCAAGAAGATTTAACAGTTCTTAATGTAAATATGCCTAACATCATACCATCAAACTATGTGAGGTAAAAAAAAAAAAGACACAACAGCCAGAAGTAGATATATTCACTATTAAAGTCGGAGACTTCAACATCCCACTATCAGAAATGGACAAATGGACAAATCTAGTAGGCAGGAAGTCAGTGAGGACATAGTTGAACTCAACAAGACCATCAATGAAGTGAATATAATTGACATCTATAGAACTATTTCATGAAATAACAGCATAATACACTTTCTTCTCAAGCTCACATGGAACATTCACCAAGATAGACCACATTCTGAGTCGTAAAACACACCTTAGTAAATTTAAAAGAATAGAAATCATACATTGATTTCAGATCACAACTGGAAAATTCCCAATTACATGGAGATTAAACTACACACTTCTAAATAACACATGGGTCAAAGAAGAAATCTCAGAAATTTTAAAATATTTTAAATGAAAATGAAAACGCATAAAAATTTGTGGGATGCACTGAAAGTAGTGTGTAGAGGAAATTTGGTTGCATTGAATACATATATTAGAAAAGATGAAAGTATCTAAAATGAATAATCTAAGTTTCCATTTTAGGTAACTAAAAAAAGAAGGGCAAATTAAATCGAGAGTAAGTAGAAGAAAAGAAATAACTGCAAATAATAGTTGCAAATAACATAATTTGAATACCATACCAGTTCAAAATAAAAATGAAGACCTCTACTTGCCTTTATCTTTACAAAATAAAATATATTTAAATATTTTTCATATACTTGCAATTTTCATTCTTTAAAAATTAAATGTTTATAGGTATTTACCTATATGCTTAATTTAAGCTGGAAAAACTAAAACAAAATAATCTTAAATTTGTCTAGCAGCTTTTGTTTTCATTTTTCATTATGCTATAAACTAAATTTTTGTTTTTCTTTTGTTTTTACCATGTTAACTTATCAGTAAATTGTATTGACATTGTACAATATCCAAAATTAGTAAAGTTTAAGTAATCTGCAAATTGTTAAATAGAAAGTAGAGATTTTTGATGTTGCAGATTTGAATAATTCCTTCTGTACATTAGGACTAATTTATGCTGTAGATTTAGGAGTTAGATACTATCTTTTACTTATGATGTGTACATGGAGGCGAGTAAGGCACTTATCCGCCAATATTGTGGGTGTAAAAAGTTTGCTAATTCTCTTTAGAAATGTGATAGTGGAACATAAATGCTTTGTTTAACATTCTGCAGTGATTATAAATAAAAATTAGCATATCTAAAATATCACAAAACTGTACATTTTTCAAGCTCAGCACAGATCATTTTCCTATGAAAGTTCTCTCATCAGCCATTGTTATAGGTATCAGTTAAAGCACATAGAAAGCACACACACACACAAACAGGGAGATAAGTTAACACATAAACCAAATAGTACAATACTAAAAGTGTGCAATGAAGGAATAAAATAGTCGTTTATTGCTGCAATCCTATCTGGTACAATCCAACACTACAATTGCTCTCAATTACAGGAATTAAACACACAAAAATCAGGCAGAAACACACAAAAAAACTCATCAAATCATAGCATTCATAATAACTATTCAAGCCACTTAATGTTCTACTCTTTTATTGACTCCATTAGATTTCATTTGGAAATTATATAATGGCTTGCATAATGATTTGTCTTTTCATTTGGGTATAAATTAGTTTCCGAATATCCTATACGCTTCTTAATGATGGGATTATTTCTAAATCTTTTTGATATTTTCCATAGTGTATTCTCTGTGTAACAGCAAATATTCAATTGTGTTGGCTAGATAGAGAACACTTAATTTTCTCTTTAAATCCTTCAGAAGCATAAGAATAAAGTAAGGTCACATTTAAGGTAATGTTTACCTAGAGATGCAGAGAGAGAACAGAGATTAAACGTCAAAATTTAAGGAATGTATGTTTTGTAAGACAAAATATATTTTTTAGATAAGTTGATCAACTTTTCTAATAATTTAGATATAGAGTTATGTTAATACAAATTAAAACATGAAATTAAATTTCTTGATTAAGTCCCTACAAATATCTTGACAGCTAAAATAATCTTGAAATACTGTGTCACTTAACATGGACAAATACTTTCTGTTATGGAATTTGTCTTATTTAAGATGTTGCACGTTAATCAGATTAAAGACTACTTCTGGTCATCTAATAATTTTATGAAGATATTAATTTAATGTTGATGACTATTTCTGAAAGTTTTGACAGTATAAGTACCATTTTTCCACTGTGCAAAATTAAGCAGCCTCAGTCTTATCATAGCGAAAAAAGTTGAATGTGTTGTTATTGTTTTATATTGTTTTCATTGGCATATGAAGCATACGCAGCCTGACAATTAAGTTCACGAACTTGTTGCAACGATGTTGCTAACCTTTTTTGATATCAGAGAGATTATTCATTATGAATTGGTACCAACTGGATAAACAGTTAATCCAGTTTACTATTTGGAAGTGCTGAAAAGGCTGCATGATAAAGTTAGACAAAAATGACCTGAACTTTTCACCAACAATTCATGGCTCTCGCATCATGACAATGCACCAGCTCACGCGGCACTATCTGTGAGGGAGTTTTTAGCCAGTCAACAAATAACTATTGGAACACCCTCCCCATTCACTTGATCTGGCCCCCAATGACTTCTTTCTTTACCCAAGTATAAAGGAAATATTGAAAGGAAGACATTTTGATGACATGCAGGACATCAAGGGTAATATGATGACGGACGGCTCTGATGGCCATTCTAGAAAAAGAGTTCCACAATCGCTTTGAAGGGTGGACTAGGCACTGGCATCGGTGCATATCTTCCCAAGCGGAGCACTTCAAAAGTGACCGTAGCAATATTCAGCAATGAAAGTGTAGCGCCTTTTCTAGGATGAGTTTGCAAACTCAAGTGTCTGACTGCATATAGTATCTGTCTAATATTTGATAAAGTATATTCTAAGCTGGACATTTTAACCTTTGGAATTATAAGGAATCTTATTAATGTGCATATTTAATGTGCTAGTGTATTTGTTTTCCTCAGAAAAACGATTATCTTGGAATCACACAAATACAGTATACTTAACTGGAAATAGTTAAGTTCCCAGAGTTGTTGAAGGTGAACAAAAAGAAACTTCTGCTGTTCTTCATAATGATATCTGGTGCATGGACTTTGCTAAACTCAGGCAGTGAGTGATTGCTCTTGTACTTTTCTCAGGAAAAAAAATATACTTCCCTTGAAATTATAGGGAAAGACAGAGCACTCAGGAGAGAAGTAGTGATTGGTTCATTGAGGCAGGTTTTTTCTTATTAAGAGGACAGTCCTACTGTGACTGGGTCTCTCATTCCTCTTAATTGTGTTATTGTAGACTGGTTTCCTTGGATTTGGATACAAACTCTTTGGGATCCCATGTGTTGTAGATTACTCGGGTGGCAGGGGAGATTTTGCAGGGGAAGAAAAGGGTTTCCATGGATAGGGGCTTTTTATGAATGGGTGGTGGTCCCTATGTGGAATTGTGGTTTGTGCAAAGGAGGAGATGAAGGAACAAGATCAAGGCCAAGGAAGCAAGTCTAAGATTATGGGCACCCTCAAGGGGATCCCCTGTGAAAGATTTAATATTTTTCTTCTTTTACAGAGATGATTTTTTTTTTAAAATAAATTTTATTAGGAAACTGTGTTTCTCCAGGGCCCATCAGCTCCAAGTCATTGTCCTTCAATCTAGTTGTGGAGGGCACAGCTCAACTCTTAAGTCCAGTCGCCGTTTTCAATCTTTAGTTGCAGGGAGCGCAGCCCACCATCCCATGGAGGGAATTGAACCGGCAACCTTGTTGTTGAGAGCTCACGCTCTAACCACTTGAGCCATCAGCCGCCCCCAGAGATGATTTTTTAATTGGCTACACTTATATTTTACTTAATTGTATCTCTTCAGCAAAGTCTCATTTATATCCATTTACACATGTATTGTGGTGTTGGAAAGAATCAAAAATCATTGCAGGGCAGGCAGGCCTGTCCTGTCCCACAGTTCCCAAACCTTTTAATGTTAGGTCTGGAATTGCAATAGCAATGCCCTATTAGGCTACTTTAGGACCTCGAGTTAGAGACTAACAATGAACTTACCACTGACCCATAGTGAAATTGAGAATCTTCAAAAGATGAGATTTCACGAAGCAGAATGAAGAGACTATTTTCAGACAGATGCCAAGAAGCGATTTTAGGACAGAGGCATTAGCTGATACATCATTTTGCCATAGACAATTCTTGCTTTACAGCTGTTCTCGTCTTCTGTTCAGATCCCAGAGACTCTTCTGAAAGCTCCAAATTGTTTCGGTAAAGACTTTTGTAGTGCTGCCAGCTTTGGATTCAGGGGTAGAAGATGGTGATCAGGGAGTGGCAGGAGAAAAAGGGAAGAGGGAAAGCAGCTGGGTGGTTTATGACTATTGAATGAATAATAGTCGCGGAAGGCCAGATTAGGCCCTGTAGCCAGAAAGGTCTTCAGAAAACAGCACTCCAGTAACAGGTTAAGTAAATGAGATCCAAAGAAATGAAGAGACATACTTCAAATTTTCACTATTTAGTGGAATATTCAAGTTTCTGATTCCTAGAAACTTTGGATTTTTTTTTTTTTTTGGCTACCCTATCATTTCCAGTCCATAAGCATTAATCATTTTTATCTAATCATTTCATCAGATTCTGTGAAGTAATTTTACCTGGAAACATTTGATTAGGCTGAATTTTAGTCATTCTGTGTACTCAGTAGAGATAAATATCATGTAATATTTTGCCTGGCCTGTTCTTCAATCAGGCTTATTAGATTTCCTATGTACCTACATAATATTTTAAAATATTCCTTAAAATCTTTCAAACTGGCTATCTCCATTTAAATTTTTTGTATTCCACTAATAATAACAAAAGACAAATTCTATCAAATTCTATACCATTTTGGTGACTCAAGATATCAAAACTCCGTTCTATAAATATATGGAATCCCACCTCAGACTAATTTAATTAAAAAAAAAGAAAAAATCCAAAAATCTCATATGAGATTCATGTATCTGCTATAAAAATCTTTCCACATGGCTCTGATGCACAATAAGAATTGAGAATGGCTGATTTTCTAAATTATATGGGATGAAAGAAAGATATTCTAACCATAAGACAACTAACCTCCCGACAATTAAACTACTCAATATTTCAGGCTAACACTTTATATTAGAAGAAAGCATATCTACTTAGAAAATGTAAAATGTCCCGATATTTTGTTCCTTTAAATCATTCTAATCTGAGAAGCTTAAAGTGTTTAATCTTCATCACAATTCTATGCAGAAGAAAGAGAGAGAGACAGAAAGATAATTGCTTGAAATCTCCATGAGCCATGGGTTTGAGGGTTTTCTGCCTCCAAATTTAGCTCTTTGACCAGTACTCATGTTTTCTTGTATAAAGAAAATAGTATTTGTTGATGTTGCTGTTTATGTGTGTATGGTGTGTGTTTCTTTTGTTGTTGGTTTATTAAGAATGATTTAAAAGCATTCAACTGCTAGAAAATTCTGGGATCTCTTTTCAAATTGACATGATGTGTTTAAATCATTGAACTTTGATTGTTTTTCTTTTTTCAGGTTTAATATATTTTATTCTTACGTACTCAGGGAGTAAAGCAAATTCAGCCTTTCAGTCTAAATCCAGTTAGCAGCTGCCAGTCACACAATTAACTACCATCTTTGAGCCTGTTAACTTCCTTGGGCAACTGGTCACCTGAGTATACTGCCACAATGGAAAATCATCTTTGAACAGTAGTATTCATAGAAGCTGTCCCAGAGGTTGCGTAACAGAGACTCACAGACCAAATTAACATCCTGGCATCAAATGGTTTATTTAATCAGTTTCCAAAATATAGCAAGAAGCAAAGGCAAATGATTGGTGTAGGTTTACATCCTTACAATGGCAGGATGCATCTGGATGGAAGGAACACACTACCCCAGTCCTGCGTTACTGTGTTCACTCGCCCATCTCTCTCCCTCTGCCTCATCAGCCTGCTCTGCTGACAGTGCAGCTACAAGGACCAGAATGAGGTTTGGAAATGACACTCAGCAGATATAGGGTCCTTTGACCCATCACTTTCTTGTTCGATTAGAGAGACACAGGGGCAAGTATGCCTGGCCAACTGCTGTAGATCACTGATGACTTGCTGAGCAGCTATGGATTTCATCTGCTTGTCTCTGGCAGAGGTCATAGAGGACCAAAACGGGTGTCATCAATGGGTAACAGTGTCACAACAGGGATCACATTACTCACAGCCAGGAGTAATATGATCCATGATTTATGAATATTTAACGTTTAATCAGTCCTTCCACCCCTGTATATCTACAAGTTAACTCATTTGTTCCGTCATATTTATCTGTGTTCAGCACACATGGGCCATATTTATTTTATATCTGACATGTCCTACAGATTAATAACCTAGTAACTATACTTAGCAGACCTTATACATTTCATCCATGCCATTTGTTTATTTTGTTCTCCATTGAAGAGTTGAGTATCTTTAAACAATACAGCAAACAAACACTATAGCCTGGCTAGGGTCTGGTGTTATATTTGCAGGATTTAGAAACACTGTTTTTATTTTTAGGAAAAAAAAAAAAAAAACAACCAGAAAGGGAAAGACATAGCAGGCTGCTTTATTCAATAATTATTTTAGAATAAAAACATGGGTGGAGAGGTTGGCAAAGGCTAACATAAAAAAAGGAAAACTATCTAGAAATGATCTGTGTATAATTTCCTCCCTTCTTCCCTTTCTACCTCCTTTCCTCCCTTTCTTCCTTATTTCCTTCTTTTGCTATAGGTTGGTGCAAAAGTAATTTTGGTTTGAAAGGTTAAACATAATTGCAAAAACTGCAATTACTTTTGCACCAACCTAAGACTGAAAAAAATTATATTTGCTGTAATGATACATTCAATAGTGATTTATTTATGATGTGGTAAATTATAGGACAATTAATACTTGCTTTAAAACTCTGAATATGGTCTCTTCTAGTGAACGTACCCTGTATACTAAAAATGAATGTGTATTCTGAAGTTATTGGGTATAGTGTTCTCTAAATGTCATTTACGTCAGGGTGGTTTATAGTATTGTTTTAGATAATCTGTGTCTTTACTGATCTTTTCATGTGATAAAATGACTGTTACAACGTAGTTGTGATTTTATCTACTTCCCCTTTGATATGTCTCTTCACTTTTGAAGCCCTGTGCATTTACATTTTTGTACTAATGATTGTATTATTTTTAAATGTCTCTTATTATCTCTAGTAACACCGTTTATTTTCTCAAGGTCTATTTTAGCTGATACTAACATAGCTACTCTAGGCTTTTTATGCTTATTCTCTATATAAAATGCTTTTTTCCCATCTATTTACTTTCAGCCTGTGTCTCTATATTTAAAGGTCAAATGTTTTTGAAGGCATATAGTTTGGTTTTGCTCTTTCATTAATTCTGACAAACTTTTCCCCCTTAATTGGAGCGTTTAATACATTAATACATTTATTACATTAACATTTAATAAAATTACTGATATGATTGGCTACATGTCTCTATTTTATTGTTTGTTTTTTCATCTCTAGGGTTTTGTGTTTGTGTGTTTATTTGTTTTAGTCATTTCTCTGTTCTTCCTTTCCTGCTTTTATTTCAATTAATTGAATATTTATATAATATGTATCTTTAGCTGTTGAAGTTTTAGCTTTACCTAGTTGCATTAGTGTTTTAGTGGTTGCTGTACCAGTTACAATATAAACCCTTAACTTTTCATTCTAAAGTTACTGTTCTACCACTTAACATAAAATGTGGGAACTTTGTACCCATATAGTTTGCTTTATTCTGTATCCTTATTCTACAAATGTTATGTACATTTACATACGAGATGTGATCGAAATATATGGTGAATGTTTCAATAAAAGAAACATTATTACAGTAAAAGACACATTGCGATTAATTCCCCTCAAAATACTCCCCCTTGCTTAGAATATACTTATCCCATTGTTCTTGCCACTTTCTGAAGCAGTTCTGGACATCCTCTTTCATGAATGTCTTTACTTCATCCTCCGTCATGACAGTGCTCCAGGTCATACATCACTTGTGGTATGGCAGTTTCTGTTAAATAAAATCCTTATGGTGTGTCCTCATCTACCCACTGCATCTGGCAACATGCGACTCTGGCTCTTCCCCAAAGTCAAAATGGTTCAGGACATCGAGACAGCCATGATAGCACAACTAAAGACACTCACGAAAGAGGACTTCCAGAACTGCTTCAGAAAGTGGCAAGAATGATGGGATAAGTGTGTTCAAAGTGAGGCAGAGTATTTTGAGGGGGATTAATGGCAATACATCTTTTACTGTAACAATTTTTTTAAATTTAAACATACACTATTGTTTTTGATCATATCTCATATATATAAAACTCTTAAGACAATATTACAATTTTTGCTTTAAGCATTTGTTTCATTTTTTTAAAATTGAGAGGAAATAATAATGTTTTATATTATAAATTCAGATGCTGTTCATCCCTTCCTTCCTTGTAAACTGCGTTTCCCCCAGTATAATTTTATTTTCACCTAAATAACTTCCTTTAGTATTTCATACAGTACAAGTCTTCTTACAAATTAATTCACTTAGTTTTCTTTATTCTGAAATGTCTTTATTTGTCCTTCTTTCTTGAAGAGTTGTTTCACTTGAAATAGAATTCCGGATTGATAGTTCTGTCTTTTAGCATTTTGTAGATATTTTTCTACTACCGTTTGCCCTCAGCTGCTTCTGATGAGATCACTGGTTTTTGAATCCTTGTTCCCTGTATGTCATATGTTGTTTTCCTTTGAGTGCTTATGAGATTTTACCTTTATCTTTGGTTTCAGAGGTTTTGCTATAATGTTCCTAGACATGGTTTTCTTTGTATTTATTCTGCTTGCAGTATGCTGAGTATCTTGCATTTGTATATGTGTCTTTCTCCAAATTGGGGAAAATTTTAGCCAATAAATTTTAAAATACTTTTTCTCTCTCTCCTCCTGTGATTCCAATTACATGTATGATCAACTTCTGGTATTGTCCTATAGGTCTTTGAGGCTTTTTTTTTTTTTTCCTGTTTTTTTTTTTGGAAACACCTTTTTCTTCTGTATTCTTCAGATTGGATCATTTCTACAGATTTATATTCAAGTTGAGTGACTCATTCATCTGTTGTTTTACTTTTCAGTTACAGAATTTCCTTTTAGATCTTTATTGTAGTTCTGTTTCTCTGCTGTGATTTCCTATTTTTTCATTAAGCAAACATATTTTCTTTTACTTCATTGAACATAATTATAAATAGCTGGTTTAAATCCTGTCTGCTTCTCCCAATATCTCGATCATCTTTGGATGGGTTTTAATTGATTGTCCTTTTATTAAGAACTGGTCCCATGTTCCTGTTTCTTTGTATATTTAGTTTTTTTAATTCTATCTTAGACATTTTAAATTGCATGTCGTGGAGATTTTGCATTCTTTTATATCACTCTAAGTGTGTTGATTTTTTTTGTTTTGTTTTAGCAGGTAATTATCTTGGTCAGAAAAAAATGCAAATTATTTTCTTGGGCTGCAACTGAAATTTCAGTTCAGTTCTTTTATCTTTAGCTATACCATTTTTGTGTCTGCCATGTACTTGTGAAGATCAGTCAGAGATTTGGGCCAAGCTTATACAAGAAACAAAAAAAACAAAAAACATTAGGGCTCCCTTCCTTTAGCTGTCTTTTTCTATGGGACCTGTCCCCTTGTATCCCTGAGAATATATAATTGTCTCACACTCTGGTCTCTGAAAGACTGCATGTTTTCCATTGGCACTTTATCTACCATATAAGGCATCAACTGTGTTGTGCCTTCAGTGTAAAAGTCTTTAAAACGGGAAACTCACACCATTATTTACCTTTTTCTAAGTTTTGACTTCCCTCTCGAATTTATGTGCTTTTTCTGTTCCCCTGTAATGCCATCAGGTAGTTGTTTATTAATGTTTCTTCAATTTACATTTCTTACCTCCATAAGAAACAGCTTAGAAGAAGCTTACTCAGCCATACTATAAGTAATACTTGAAATTTTTAGACTTGTCCTTGTGGATAATTCTTCCAATCCTAAGGAAAATACCTACTGAAAACTCAAATATTGTTGTTAATCATAGATTCTAAAGTATAAAGCTATAAATGTTATAAATATATTATTCTTTCATTATTATTGAATGAAGGCAAGCGCGTTCAACTTTGGATACATAAAACTAATGACACAATCAACAGAAATTAGGAAATAGAATGGGAGAAGTAAATATGGAGGTTCTGTAGAAACATAATATTTTCTATATTACAAAAACAAATACCTACAAAAGAACATTCAATCAATTTTGAAAAATAATATAAATAGAGCAACTTCAAAATGAAGTTGGAGCTACCATTCCAGAGGAACTGCCTTGCATATCTTACTCCTCAAACTTTGGGATGCTTAAACTGGGCAAAATAACCTTTGGGTTGGACCAAATCAACATTGCATTTCCAACAGATTTTGGAGAGCATTTGCAGAGCTGACAGAAAAGCAGACATTCTGACTCCTGGACTGAAAATTAAAGACTTTCTTTAGAAATAGCACCACCTTGTATAGCTAAAGCATAACTTAGCTTTTTATACCTATAGACATTTCTTCCTTCACTTATTAACACCAATGGAAATACCTTTCTTTTTTTCCCCTTCCCTTTCTCATAAAACCAAAACACAAAAAAACAAAAACAACAACAAAAATAACCCTTGCCTTCACTCCCTAATTGTAACACTGTTTGAGTTTCTGTCTGAATCATTGCTTCTAAGATAGCTATTCCTTGATCTCAAGTAAACGCTGTTGCCTCTCACTTTGGCCTTTATTTTTAGGTTAACACAGTACAAACAAGAAATCAGTTAACTTCAAATAGATTGCCTTCTATTTGAATGGAATAGATTCGATAAAATTTATATGCTGATGATGTTAATGATGCAGTTTAAAAAAAGGATTTTTTTTTCTTTTCTCAATAAGAAAAAAGAAAGTCAATGATAAAATCCATGGAAAGAAACTCATATATCTTATTTTATATGAAGCTTTTCAAAATATGGTTTAATTTTGAGAAATAGGATGTAAGAAATATCAAATACTATTTATCTGTGTATTAGGAACATTTTCATTTGAATAGAACAATTGTATAGTCAACCCATAGACAAATTAATTCCTAGCTTATTATATAATATTTTTGTGTATGATATTTATATAAACAGTGGGTATTCTCAACTTTTAGAATTAAACTGTAACTTTTAATTATGAAATTATTTATGGTTATGAATAAGATGTTCTTAAATTTTGCAATACATTTAGAAGTATAGTTGAAAGAAAATGTGAGGATAAAGAGAAAAGGAGGGGTGGAGTGTAAGATAGGAATGTTTGTAGCTTCATATGATATCATGAGGATTAAGAGATGCTTAAGAGAACACTCAAAAATTGATGCAGGGATAAAATAAGATTAACATATTTATATATCCAAAATCATTAGATGAATAAAATAATAACTCACCAAAGTTGGGCAGAAGAAACACAGGATGTTGGTAATCTAATACTCATTTTTCAAAGCAGAGATTCAGTATATAATTTCTCAAATTATGTCAGATAATATTGTCATAACAATACTTTTTAGAGTCAGAAATGTATCTTTTAGATAAGCTAAAAATCTGAAAAAGTTAAAAGTAGTGATTTTTAGACAGCAGAACTTGGAGTATAAAGGGTAGTGCATGGCATTGTTCCTTTACATTATGAGCACTTAAGTTTTATTTTATTTAAAATCAGTTTACGTTAAAAAATAATGAACAATGTGGTTTTAAATTATATAAGGAAATAGTAATATAAATATGACTGTAAATACTCCTCTTAGTTTACAGTACTTGAGGATCTACCAGAGTTCCCCGTACAATTATCACCTCTGCTTTATTAATTTTTTTCATAAAACTCCAATCATTAGTTTGGTATAAATGTTACTTTTGGGAGAATCAGAGCTCAGAAAACACCCAAAGGATTTAAATCACATAACCTACCACATTATTTTTCCTCTTTCCATTGTATTTATTGTCCATTAATTATATTTCCATTCCTAATAAAAATTAGTGGGATTTTGGATCTGGAAAACCTATTAATCTTGACTTAACTAATTATTGTGTTTTTTAAACAATTTTTCTGATTCTCAGTTTTTCCATTTATCAAAAAGGAGCCTCTATTTTGAACTTCGTAGGAATTTTATCAATATTAACGTAAATAACAAACACAGTATTTGGCAGAATGTAGATCCATAAGTATTTTGTCCTTTCTTCTATACTTCTCTAATTCTTCTAAACATTTCTTCTCCTAAGAAGCACAGATTATTTTCATTTCACACAATATACTGGACATAGAAAATATTTTAATAATACTGTAATTTCTAGGCCTAATTGAAATCAATTCACATTTCTGATCTAAAGGTATATGATTCAAAGAAATGCATTATCCAAAGTAATCATTACACCAAGTTATACTCTAAGTTCTTTCTGTATCAATTATTAGTTTGTGCTTTAATGAGATTATTTGGTTTTTGTGTTTCCGTTATCCATTTTAATTTTTTCAACCTTATAATAAAAATAACTTTGTATTTGGTAGCAAATGCAATCATGAAAATAATTTTATGTTTACATATAAGTAGAAAAATTACAAAAAACAATTGGCTTTTCTACCAGGGTATTTGGTGGTCTGTGTCTTTGCTGCTCTAGTGAGTTTTTAAAGAGATTCTTCTAAATACAGAGGTTGCCTGTGTGTGTGTGTGTATGTGTGTATATATATATATATATATATATATATATATATTTTTTTTTTTTTTTTAAGAAAGGAAAAAACGATTATAGTCATACTCAATATAAACCAATAACAAAAGATGAATACAAGTCACATTTTACTTCTGTAATTCCAAGAAGTACTCAAAGTGGTTACATCATTGTCCAGAGAGTGAACTACTGCTTGAACAACATTGACCAAAGTGTCCACTTGTATACATTTTTTTTGGCACACCTGGTATTATTTGTAATTACTTTAGTAATCTCAGTAGTTGAGATAACACAACCATTTTGATAAAAGTAAGGATTTTTAAAAGTATTTGGTTCTCTTGATCCAGTTTCTTTTTTTTCTTGTTTTCGTTTCTCTTGTAAATCACCTTAGACTAAACATGACAGCCACGTCAAGTGTTTTGATCTCATATTTGGTTTAGGCATGCCAAAGAATATTTTCCACTAAGCGCTCCTAAGAAGCTCTAAACTGCTTGCTCAATTAGGAAACACATAAAGAACAGGGAAGTTTTAGATCCAATACAGAACTGTTTCTTTTAGAGTTAACCATGTATTTGCTTATCATTTAAATATAATAAATAATGGTAGCCAACTATATTATTAATTAAAAATATTACATAAGAGGATAAAGCTCCATGTTGAATCGTTTAAGAGAAAAAAAAATATACATATCTCATTTACATAGGCAATAGATAACCGTGCTTCATAAAATAAAAACACAATCCCAACCTAATTCTTAGTTGTTGTTTTTTTCCTCTGTTGGAGTCTGACAACCTTTTGATTAAATGGATATTTGTCTAATCAAGGTAGGCCAAATCCAAGTACTAAAATTGATTGTAGTAAATCAGAGGCAGCTAGCAAATTCAAAGCTTAAAATGACATTGATCTCTGCTCACCCTTTTGTCTATTTGACCATGAAATTGGAAGTGGTCAACTCTTCTAGCTATGAGCATTGATATACAACATGCTTTTTTTTTTTTTTTTTTTTTGTAAGAACTGAGGAGCCATTTAAATCTTATGTTTCAATTTCAAATTAAGGAACTGTTTCCTTTGTGGTATCACTAGTGTCTGTAAAATAGCATTTGGATAGAGTTGAAGACAATCTGGGCTCATTTTATATTAGATTAATCTGAGTTTTTAGTTATGATGAAAATTATCGAATCTTTACATGTTTTTTTGATACAGTGCATCTTTGTAGCCCAATCAAACCATTTCTATAAAGCTAATGATAGTCTTAAACATACACACTTTAAATAAAGTAATATTTTGTGTTGTAAAGTAATAAAGGAGAGTTTTTTGCTGAACAACAGCAAAGTTAATTTTAAATAAATTTTAATAATTTTAATTTACTAGTTCCCTAGTTCTAGAGAAGTTTACTACTGATTATTTATTGCCTTAATTTAAATAAGGAAAATGAAGATTGGTGGGAGATACGGAGCTCTCCTCTCTGGAGGAAACAGGCCTGGGGCTCAGAGGTGGTAGGAATGTCAGGAAGTGTGGATCAGGCACCAGAGTAAAAAAGGGGGATTGATTGCAAGTTTATATGCACAACAATCAGACTCTGGCCTCCGCATCTCTGCCCCACGCATGTCTAACACCAGCAACATTTCTATCCATTGAGCAAAATATTGGGAATTTTTCCTCTAAAGAAAATAAAAAGCCAGGAAGAAAACCTCTCTTTGTGTTGACATTTTGCAGTCCAAAAATGAAAATATATGACTTCAACCTACTTGTTGTAAATGTTAAAAATACAGGACTAGGAAAAGAGAAACCCAGAAAACACAAACACAAAAAGGCAGAATGATTAATATTAATATCAGATAAGATGTACTTTATAATTAAAAGCATTAAATAAGATGTAGTCTGTGAAAAGGATATATTATTTGTATGTAACTAACAAAGCAATTAAAGGCATAAAATTTTAACCCCCCTGGAATATTGCCAATAGCATTGGTTCTAGTAAACAAACTGTTTTCCAGCTTCCCTTGCAGGCATTGATTGGTAACATGTAAGCACAAATATTCAGGTGGATTTCAGGGAAAATTCTTTAAGGTGGACCTACTCAGATGGCATGTACGTTCTAAACGTATTTCCTTAATCCTTCTTCCTAACTGGAATGTAGGTGCAGTGGATAGAACTCCAGCAGCTATCTTGTGAAAATAAGGTGCCTCTGAGCTTACCCTGAGAATGTCATGATGGCTGTATGTAGTGACTCAGGAGACGAGAGCCATTTGCTAAAGATTGCGGAATAAAAAGATAGAAGATACCAGATTTCCACTGATACATGGAACCGTTGTGCTTATCTTAGATCCCAGGTTTGTGAGAAAAAATAAATCCACATTTTGTTTAGCTCCATGTTACAGACAGCTTAATATAATTTAATATACAAGGAGAATAAAAATTTAACTATAGTGGGAGATTTTACAAGCTTTCCCAAATATGAACAGATATGGTTCAAACACACAAAATTAAGTAATAATATAGAGATTCTGAATAAAATTAAATTATATATATGTATGTGTGTGTATATATATATATGTATATGTGTGTGTGCATATATATATATATATTTATATTTCTCTGCAGCAATAAATGTGTATGTAGGTATTATCAATGAGTAGAGCTTTGTAGCATGGCTTTCATTTAATTGTACTCTTAAATTATGAAATTTAATTGACTTTATATGATGTTGAAATATTTGTATATGCCGTATGACCTATATTGAGGACACATAAGATACTTTTTTTTAATCTTAATTTAAATTTACAGGACACTGGGTGTTTGTTTGTTTGCTAGTAAAAGTGTTACTAAATCTTTAGGCTGTAACTGATACTGACTTTTCAGTTGTAGGTCATCATGTCTTTCAAGGGGCGTTATATCTACCATTTCCGATGAAACACAATACTCCCAAATCAAATCTCAAACTTATAATGTACGGTAAAGCAAATTTTCTTTGGTTTCAATATGGTGATAATGTTGAAGGGGCTTTTGTGTGACATATTTAAAGAACATTATATGATGTTAGTAGATGACATGTGCAAAAATAGCAGTATGTAAGTTAGTTTTAGCATTCATGATCTTAGGTGAACTTCATAGAAGATACATTTTATCCTTGTTCTTTTGGTTGTTCTTTTATTTTTTAATTTAATTTTCCCCCCTTCTTCTGTATCCCCACCCCTGCACTCCACTTCAAGCCGTTGTTTCTCAGCCTAGTTGGGTAGGGCACAGCTTCCTGGCCCATGCTGGTATTATGAGCCTTGCTGGGCACGGCAGCCCAGCTCCAGGGAGAGCCATTGTTCACAGTCTTAGCTGTAGAGGGCACAGCTCACTGGCCCATGTGGGAATCAAACCAGCGACCTCGGTGTTAGGAGCACGGAGCTCCAACCACCTGAGCCACCGGGCCGGCTGGGTTGTTCATTTAAACCTGATTTTCATATAGATTTGTGCCTCATTGTATTCTAAATATAATGTAATTCAAAAGCTGTCTAGTAGTTGATAACCAGGCATACATTAAAAGATGGGGAGCTTTAAGCAGTGTGAACGTACATATTCATAATAGCTGTCTAACTAATGTTTTTTTTCCCTTCAGTAGACTAAGTCATACTGTATATTTTCCGTCCAACTGAAATATTATAAATCACTTTTTAATATCTTTTTATCTGAACAAGAAAAAAAATCATTTGTATTGCAGACATGTAAATTTAACTTAAAACTACAAAACCTAGTTTGAAGCTTGATACTGTGGCCATAAATCATATACAATAACATTGTAAATGAGATAACTGTAACATTATATTCTCTGGGCAAGGTTAATAGATTCAGTTCAAGTCTAGCAAGAAATTGTAGCTGACGTTTTCTCATTTCTTTCAGAAAAGCCTTTATAAATCCTCAACTTCTAAATTGGACTGGATTAGGTCCCGGTGGAGAAAATCCTAGATTTAGTGTTTTTAATTTCCTAAGTTACTGAGTAGGAACCAACTTTATAACTGTAGTCAAACATGGCTTGGGGACGTTAACAGTCAGGTTATTTTTGTTGTTCCCATCCAATTCCAATAATAAAAATAAATGCATTAATAACAACAAAGGGAAAATAATGGTCAAAGTAATAGTGGTCTACATTTTTTAAAAGCCTGTCATTTTGGTTAACCTAGGTTAACAGTGGAAAGAAATATAAATAAGAGTTGTATTCAAGCCTTCCCTAGGTGACTAAACAAAACACAGCAGGTCTACTGCTTTCATTTTCAGCTCTCAGCTCTTTACCCTGGTAACAGAATATTTCCATTCTTCTGTGCCCTGTTTCTTGCTGCTGTCAAACTCTTCTCTGAATATTCTTCTGTGCCCTGTTTCTTGCTGCTGTCAAACTCTTCTCTGAGAACTGGCACAATGGGTTACTGTAATCTCTTCCTTCAGTGGGAAAAAGAGTGTCTGCCCAGTGATGCCCCGAGGCCCAGAAAGCTCAGCTGCCAAATCTAGCCTGTGCAGGGAGAATTTTTCCAAATGCCGTGTTGTCACTGGTCATCGATTACAAGATCTTTACGGTACTGTTTCCTCATCTAGGCAAAAACTGAATGATCTGCAAGGTGGGGAGAGGGGTGTATAGGTTAATTCCCCACCCTGTTACATTTCTCCTTTCCATTTGTCAGGACCTTGATTTACTTTCTTATTACCGGATACCCAGGTTCTTGAAGGAGCCTCTTTCCTCCTAAAAGTTTCTGTGGGTTACATTTTATCCTGTACTTCCTTGGATCATTTTCCTTGGAATTTCATCTCATCGTTTCATTCTGCTGCCCAAGTCCCACCAGGACTCCTGGTCCTTCTGTGACCACTGCATGTTTTTCTGACTGTCCTTCCAGGCTTTCTCATGATGGGTCCAATTTGTCTATCTGAATTTTTGTCCTCTTGCTGTTCTGTATTTATACTTATTTCCTGTCTTAACTCTGGCTCCTCTCCTTAGTTTGGATACCCACCACATCCAAGTGAAACCACACACTGTTCCATGGGGAGTACACATGATTAACACATGGCTCAAAACCCAGTTGAAAATTCACCTGGTCCCTGAGACTTGCTGTGGTTCATTCTCTACATTGATTTTCTCTTATTTTGAATTTCCTGTGGACTTACAGCAGTACAATATATCACATTTAATTTCCTTTAAGTGGTATTCTGGTTATTCCTTGAGGATGATTCATATTTCCTCAACCAGATCCCCATGTTACTTCAGGTCAAGAATAATCCCTTTCTACCTTTTATTACATTCTCTTGCAGATTTAGTGTCGTTCTAGGTGTGTAGTCACTGATAGTTGAATTGAAGTCAATTTTTTTAGGAGGTTGTAAGCCCTCTTCTTAAAGCCTTAGTTGTTCTGGACGTACAAAGGGTGCCAAAAAAATTTATACACATTTTAAGAAAGGAAAACTCTATTAAAATTGTAATACTCAATATATACTGATAACAAAAGATGAATACAAGTCATGTTTGACTTCTGCAATTACAAGAGGTGCTCAAAGTGATTACTATAAGCGTCCAGACACTTCTTTTTTTTTTTTTTTTTTTTTAACAGGACTTTATTGGGGAAGAGTGTGTACTTCCAGGACTTTTTTCCAAGTCAAGTTGTTGTCCTTTCAATCTTAGTTGTGATTACGGCAAACTACTGCTTGAGCAATGTTGACTAAAGTGTCCACTTGTATACATTTTTTGGGACCCCCGGTATTTCAACTAGAATATCTTTTCCCCTTGTCTGCCATAACCATGTTGTGTTTTAGTATAATAAATCTTCCACTTGTTATTTAACAGATTGAATTACTTTTACAACTGCTTGAAACATTATATTGTTTTTTTTAGAATGATTTAGAAATCAGAATGGTGCTATCTTTGTATTAATACATCCTTGCCTTCTTAATAAGCAATAATCATCTCTCTGAGGCAATTCCAGCTCTATGCATAAGGAAATACATGTTCTCTCAGTCTTTTGTACTGTTGATAGTATTTGATGTTCTTTTATATTTGGCAACCCAAATACTGCCTGGTTTAAATTTGCAGCTCCTTAACTGAGGAGATTATTTGGTCATAACTTTTTCTATTTGAGCAATGCAAACAACACATACAATAAATGTGGGTATTTAATGTTTAAATGCAGGGATTACTATGTTGTAATTAGATGCAACATGATGCTCTGAGTTCCTGGCACTTTAATAAAAATACTGGCTAAGAATGAAGGATGAAAATAACATCTGCCTTACAGAATGAAATTTTACCATCTATCTTTCAAATATCAGGCTCCTAAAGTAAGGAGGATCATATCTGTGATAACACAAATTATACCTCACTCTTGAGAATTATAACTGTTTTAGGCTTATAATTTCTAAATCATTATCAGAGATACAGTAACTTGTCAAATGCAAACCAATCCTGCATGAGTGGCAGAAACATCTACTAGGTTCTGTTTTTAAATTTAATTTTTTGGTTAAAATTAGTTCAGTGAAAGGGTAAGCTTTCTATAAGTTCTTTGGTGACTGTGTCTATATGACATCAAGGAACTGGTCAGTAATTGTAAACACTTCAATTAGCGACTTGCATTATGGTTTCAAATAATTAGTTAAATGATAATCTATTTAATCATTTGAAAATTTGATGTCTTTAATATGAATTTAATCCCTCCGTCAATAGCTACTCATCTTTGATTTTGTATAAAAAGCTTCTCTGGATATTTTGTGCAGTACAAATAAGTATAACACAATGCTATATGCATATTGAAAATACAGAGTGTGCGCGCGCATACACACACAGGTAATAAGAGACAACATCACTAAATCAGTAGTATGAGTAAATGAGCGATATGAGTAAATATTATGAATTAAAAAGAGATTATTATTGGGCAGGAGTTGTTAGGAATAAGAAATTTCAGATGAAAGCTCTACTGTAAAATGTGCGCTTGAAATTCATTGTTTTCACATTTTCAGTTTCTACTCTTTTCAAACAACTCGCCAAAGACCCATTGCATGTGGATTTGTACTTTGGCCAAGAGAAGACTCCATATTGTGTAGCTTACGAAGCTGATGTCGGGAGTGAGACTCACTGAAATGCTCCTAGCGTCTATCTACATTTCATATCAGCTTTCTAATTGTCTATGATGGTCTTTGTCAATCTGAGATTCAAGAAGACGTTGGATGAGTTATTCTTCTTGAAAATAAACCTCCATTATGTGCCGGATGATTGACTGTGTTTTATGTATTCTTATAACCTATTTCTTGCAGGGACTGGCACATTGCAAGCACTGAATATTATTTTGAATGTAAGTGTGGATGATGGACATTTGCATATGGCCTTGGTACATCTGTAAGAAATGGATCATGTAGGAGGGCAGGGAAAGAGAAAGTTGAGAAATCAGTTGGGTCATAGTGGAAAGGGCCTTGAAATCTGAAAAGACTTTTTCCCCTTCTATCCTATAGGACCTTATTTTAAATGCAGCATCCATTAAAAAATTTATCGTAAGGAAAGAATCTACATTATTTTATAATCAATTATGTGTGGGAGTTTTTAAGAACAGGAAATCAATGTTATATTTGATGGTCTTAAAAAGTATAGACTCTACCTGAAAATACGGAAAACAAAGGCATTGTGGCAAGGATATGGAGTGGCTATTATTGGGAGATATTTCGCTAACTTTGTTTATTAGCCACTGTAAATAAAAGTAACATTTAGACATTTTTTTAAAAATCAAATAATACAGAAGAGTTTATGTTGATAAACTATCAGTGTCGCTCTCTTCCACCCTCGTCCTACACTCTCACTCCTCAGAAGAAGCTTCTGTTACTGTTCCAGTTTTTAGTTCTTTTTAAATTACCTCCATAATTTTATATATGTTTTTAAAATTATTGATCACTTTATCAGTGATGTCTATTGGCTGCATACTGTTACAAATGTGTATTTTACTTACTTACATGATCACTCTCCCAATTATTTATATGTGCATTGTTAATTGAATTTTTCTATTGTTTACTTCTATTATGATAAGTATCTCTAAAATTCTGTTTCTTGACTGCCTACTATTAACACCCTTATTTTTCTCTTAACTTCAATCTACTTCGTCCAGCATTATCAAGGTTGAAGACACTATATTCTGCTCTTTAACCAAATTTAGACCTCTCACCTACTGAAAATCACAATTTAAAGCTCGAAGACCAATATATAGAATTTAAATTATTATCATGCAAATATTCATGACTGATGAAGTTGGAAATGTGCTAGTAATATATTCCTGTCTACAATTGCAGTGTCCTGGCCCAAAGGGCACTGGAAAGAGCAACTCCTAATATCCAGTTAGTTGGGTTCTACTTTCCTATACATAGTTACTCAAATTCACATTACAGTTTAGTTTTGTGTTTTTCTATTTAAATGATCACTTTCTTGACCAGGTTTTAGATTTTACTATGCCTTTTATATTTCCCTGAGAGGAGAAATTCGTTTGTTTTCATCATCAGATAACTAAAACTGTAGCATCTCTATATTGTTTAGAGTCTATTTCATTCTTCGAAAGGAGAAGTCTTCTCAGAGTTCCTTGATTTCCTCTTCTAATCGGAATTGATTACTTTATAGACCTGCTTTAGAAGTCTTACCTTGCATATTTTTAGCTATTTGGTTCTCTATAGTGGTATTACAATTTTGAGATTCACCGAATTCTGGGTGAGACCCACCATTTTTCATGTTATATATTTCCATTCTTTGACTTTAACATATTTGTATCTTTATATTTAAAGTAGATAGACAGAATGTAGCTGTAACTTGCTTTTTACGCAATCTGATAATCTCTGCTTTTTAATTGAGGAGTTTAGACCACTTACACTTAATATGACTATTGATATAATTGAATTTAAATCTAGTATCTTGCTATTTGTTTTCTATTTGACCCATTTGTTCTTTGCTCATTTTTTCCTCTTATTCTATTTTGAACTAATTGAGAATTTTTATGATTTATTTTATCTATTTTATTGGCTTATTAGCTATACTTTTTGTTTATATGATTGCTTTAGCATTTATATAATACCTCTTTAATCGCAGTGTAACCTCAAGGAATATTGTACTATTGTATCATTTTACAAATAGCATAGAAATCTAACAATATTACGCTTCCATTTCACTTCTCTTGCCTAGTTTGCTACTATTGTCATAGGTTTTACTTCTCTACACATGCTATAAACTCAACAGTAAAATGCATAGCTATTATTTTTGCTTGAAATAGTAAATCATCTTTTAAACAGTTTTACACAATAAGAAAAATGTATTCCATAATTGCAGGTATAGTACATTTCTGGTGCTCTTCATCCTTATGCTTAGATCCAAATTGCCATTTGTCATCATTTTCCTTCTGCCTGAAGGGCTTCCATTAGACTCCCTGTAGGGCAAATATGCTGTTAATGAATTCTTTCATCTTTTGAATAGCTGAGATATTTTTTATTTTGCCCTGATTTTGAAAGAAATTTCATTTGGTATAGAATTTTAGGTTGATCATATTTTCCTGTAAGTAATTTAGGAAAATACACTGTCTTTTGGCTTGCATTGTTTCTACAAAAAAGTATGCTGCCATTTTTATTTTTGCTCTTCTATATGTAATATCTTTTTTTCCACCCACATAGCTTCTTTCCAAGTTTTGTTTTTTTCACTGGTTTTAGGCAATTTGATTATAATGTACTTTGGTATAGGTTTTTGTTTGTTTGTTTTTAAACATTGTGTTTAGTGTTTTTTCAGCTTCTTGAATCTGTGAGTTGATTACGCTCAAATTAGGGAAAAGAATTAGCCATTATTTTTCCAGTTGCACATAGAACCCTTGATGTTATCTCAAAGCTCATTATACTCTGTTCAACTTTTTTTCTTTTTTCATTCTTTCTGTGTTTATTTTGGATGAATTCTATTATTATATCTTCGTCACTAATCTTTTCTTTTGCAATGACCAGTCTGCTTTTAATTCCATACAGTCTACATCTCAGTTATTTTTAATAGGTCTTCTGTGTCTTTTCTTAAGATGTTCATGCTTTTCTCTACTTTCTTCAACATAGGAAATATATTTGTAATGGTTATTTATAATCTTTTGTTTCTAGTTCTATTATCTCTGTAATTTCTGGATCTGTTTCTATTGATTGATTTTCTTTTTATTATGGGTGGCATTTTCATTCTTCCTTGCATGCCTGGTAATTTTTAATTTAATGTAAATATTATTAATTTTATGAATTTTGTGCTAGAGGTTTTTTTTGTTTTGTTTTGCATTTCTTTACATATGTTTATGCTTTATTTGTTTAAGGATGCAGTTTAATTAATTGGAAACACTTTGACTTTTTAATATATTACCTGTAAGCTTCATTAGATGGAATCAGATAAACCTTTATTTTAGGGATAATTTGGCTTCACTACGGAGGCAATACCCTCCAACTTCTCAACCCTATATATTACAAGGTTTTTCCACTCTGGCTGGTGGGAATATGAACTATTTCCAACCCTACACGATTCATAGAAATTGTTCTGTTTCTTCATTACCACTGGATCTTTTCTTGGTCATAATATATTATAGTATGTGTATAACGTAATATATACTATATTATGCACATTTTATATCCTAGTGCTATGTGTTATACTTTACTAATTTTCATAATGTTATACCAATTTTATATTATAGTATTATATTAATTTTATTTATTTACTTTATTTTCTTATATAAAGCTTTATGTAAACAGGTACTTTGCATCCTTATTCATTGCTGTATCCATATGCCTATAACAGTATCTAGTGCATAGTAGCAAAAAAGTATTTTTTGAGTAGTTTAATGACTGTCCTGAACTAATCTTTGATATTTTCAATTTGTGCTTCTCAAATAGAAGTTTATTAGAAGTTGTTCTAGAAGATAACAGGTTTTCCATCGGGAGGTATTATGGAAAGAGATACAGTGATAGAATTTAACAGGGTGAACCCATTTTTAATTGGGTGGATAAGATGGATCTCTTTAAGAAGATGGGATTTAAACTGAACACTAAAGGAAGATGTAGGAACACATGTGATTGTTGTAAACCAGACTACGTGTGTGTGCATGCAGGCTTGTGTATCCACAGACGATGCAGGACAACTGGTCAGTTCAGTGACAACTTATTCATGCTGCTCTGATGCAGCATTAATTTGTAAATTGGTGATTTTGCTTTATCTAGTTGAAGTGTCATGTAAGCACAGTCTACGTTTTCATTTTTAGTGTATTTAGCTTCTATGTCATATTGGCTTATCATGTAGAAATGGCATGATACCTTCATTTTGAAATAAGGATTAAAAAATAGCTGATGGCTCTTACTAGAATGTTGTAATGATTGATGTGGTCACCTCAATAGTGTTTGAGTTTCACTAAAATTTTTTCCATGAGGCTTGCATAGGATTATGAGGAGAAAATACTTGGAGTTGAATCCCAGTTCTGCCTTGAATAGCAGAAGAACTGGGTAAATCAATCAATGTAGGATTCTCTTTGAAGGTAGTAACAGCATCAAAATCTCATCATTGTTATAAGAATTAAGTGAAATCATGTTATGAAATTGAAAACTGTGCTTCTTGTTCCTCTTTCCTATATATTCTTACTCACCTGTATCTTATTTCTTTTCTTTGCAAAATAATTTTTTCCCTACTATTATGGCTAATTTCTCCACTTAAGATATTTCTTCAGAAACATTTCAGCATTGATTTTTCCCCCAATTTTCAAATGATTTTAATTTTACCATACTAATAGCTTTTTCTTTTTATCAGCACATACACATAAACAACTCTTTCTCATTCTTAAATCCTTGTTGCCATATATATAGTTTATGTCCTACATTTTTTTTTTTTTTCTTCATAGCCCTGGTTCTTGAAACAGATGAAACATTAACTTCACACTTGTAAAAATAGTTTTACTTGACTCTCCACTACGGTGGTTCATGTCCTTGTGTGGTGTATAATTTTTAGAGGCTACTCTTCTTCAGTGAAGGATGTTTTCATTGTAAGTGCTCTGAGTTATGGAAGCAAGTTTGAAGGGTGGATTTACCTTTGCCTCTCCTGAGAACCTATGAACTTCTGAGAAGCAAGACTATTTTCATTCTAATTCCTCACTTTGCGTTTCAGGAATTATACAATAGTTTTTGTACCTGGAGTTTTCACTTGCATATATTGCAAATTTGGGATTACAACTACTTATGAGTGACTTTTAAGAAATGTACTGTCCAGTGAAGTTTTACTTTTACTGGCTTTGCGATGGGTGGTAATGAAGTTATCCAGGAAGTTGAGCTGATAATAAATCACTTCATTGTACTCAGACCTAAGGCCTTGTCTCACATTCTCCAGCAGGCATTAAAGCCCCAGCCTCTACTTTGCATCTTGGTTCCCAATATCCCTGTGGATCACTTGAGTTTAGTTGCCATTCTTTTCTCCGGCTTTGAGGTTTCTCCTCAATCTTGGCACATAAAGATTTTTTTTCTTGAAAGTTTGGCTATAAACGTAAATGTGTTATTGTAGGGAAGAAAGAATAATTATGTCCTCTAGCCTTCTGAGTTCTTAGCTGAGAGCCCCTGTGATAAAAAACAGACTAACAAGAGAAAAACAGAAGTTTATTAGCATGCATGCCTCATGTATACATGGGAGATACCCAAGGAAAAATGAGTAACTCAAGGAGATGGCTTAGAATTCAGGCTTAAATACCATCTGAATAGGGGAAGGGGATGGAGGATGTAGGCCTCTCAGCAGAGAGTAAATGATTTTTATGAAAGATGAATGGGTCCTTAGAAGAATAGATGGGAGGTATGATAGTTTGTGACAAAGTATGTCTGGGAATCTCCTCCCCTGTAATGAATCAGTCCTCCCTGGTTGAAGAAACTCCCTGGGAGGGGATTTATGACAATTGAGTTCTTTTTGAATTTTCTGTTTTTAAGCAGATAAGAGGAGTTCAGAGAAAGCCTCTCCCTGCATTTGCTGTTTTTCAAGTGCCTAGAGCTTTAAATAATATACTAAAGTGGCATATTTTGGGGCAGCATGTCCCTACTGCCTACAACCCCTACAGCCACATTTTGGGATAGCATATTCTTCTACTCTCAATTACTCAATTATTTTGTTCAGTATTGTTATTTATTTTAATACTGAAATAAAAAGGAAATTTCTGCAGCAGTTCTCTATGACATACTTAATTCTTAGTTCCCTGCAATATAGTCGGAGTGTGAACCCCTCCAAAGATTCTGTTTTTATTCAAGTCACCAAATATATAAAGACAAAGAACACAAGCGTTCATTCCCAGACTTGGTAGCTAACTCCTTTTTGGCTTCTGGGATATTAGCCTGTCCTGACTTTCTACACTTAGAGGCATTTACTGTTCAATCTTATCACTGGCCCCACTCCCCAAGACTTTCAATTAACTTTTCAAGGTCTATCCTTGATTTTTCAATCTGCTGCTTATGGATAATTCCATAGCTGCAGACTATAATAGGATGATTTAAAATTTTATATTACCAGAGATCTCTCTCCTAAGATTCAGAATGAATTTATCTGACTACTAGTTATCTACTTAGGTATCTCATAGCAGATAAACTAACTGGTTAGAAACTGTTTAAATTAACATGTTAAAAATGAAATTTATCACCTTACATACATGAGCCCACCCTGAAAACACCTGCTTGGCACTCCCTCCCTGCGCGTGATTCTTCTTGACGTTTTAATTCTAGTAAATGCCACTCCATTCATCTACTTACTCAAGCTACTTCACTGGAATCACCCTCCTCACATCCCTCTCTTTCTGCCTGCATATTCAAGGAAAATACGTGTCATGTCAGTTTTCTCCTTTGAAGCTCTGAAATGCATCCTTTTCTCTCCATGACCATTCACACTACTTAAGAAAAGGCCATATTTCTTCTCACCTTGGTTTATGGCAAGATTTTTATTACCTGTCTCCAGTCCTCCAGTTTTGCCACTCCACAAGAAAGTCCACTTCTAAAGTCCACTTCTAAAAAGAGGATATCTTCTGTTCAAAATCTCTTACACATACTACTGCCTCAGCCTGTGATATCTTTTATGCCCCCTCCTCTTCACCTGGAGAACTCCTATTTACTATTCAGTACCTATGTTACTAGTCATCCAAGAAGCCTTCTCACAACTCCCAGGGATGCCTTTATCACATTATGTTCTACCTGCAAACAACTGAACGAGAGAGAAAGCTCTTTGAATGCACCCATCTATATCCAGGGCTATGTACATTGTCTTGCACATACACACTGAGTAAATATGTGTTATATATTTAAAGAAGAAGAATCTCAGTATCTATGTCATTGTAACCAAAGCTAATGAAATGTTATTTTGGCAAAAAATATTTCCCATTCCAAATATCGTTAAAACCAAAATAGATTCTATTTAATGTTAATTTTAGTTCAACACACATGTATCTTGAAAGTAGTGAGGAAATACGCATGAAATATTTTATTCTATATTTGCTATAGGGTTTATTATATTTTCAAGGACTTTACCAACTTCTCGATTATATATAAACAAAATCTGATAAATGGTCTTCTATGATTTAAAATTTTCACCAAAATAGTCATTGTACCAAACTAATAGACTCTGCCAAAGAATACCTAAAGTTATATGCTTTACTGTGTAATGCTCTTACATAATTGGATGAATTATTTTGAATTTGTGAAAGTGCTATTACTTTTTCATTTCTGACCATTTCAGGAGTTTATATGAGACTTTATTTTCATGAATACTATAATTGATTTCCAAGAGTAATGCTTCATCACAGGGAAATATTTAAAATGATCTTCAGAGATATTTCACATGAAAAGATGAATTATTCACATGTTTTACTATGGCAACCATGTATCAAAGTATGATAAGTATGGACTATACAGTTCATATCTTTAGACCCTCAAATCAATATGGCAATCCAATGTCTGATGGCAGCTTCACATAAAGAACACCAGAAGAAAAGCAGAACAAAATATTTGGAGTAAACTCTTACAATATTTTTCTTAAAAATTTATTCTGTATGGATTATAATGGATATGTTGACTATATTAATATCCGACAAAATAGGTTTTGAGGCAAGAAATAGTACTTGAGACAAAGAAAGTCATTTCATAATGATAAGAGGGTCAACATATCAGGAAGATATAACCATTATAAGTGTATGCACAGCTAGAACCAGAGCCTCACAATTCATGAAGCAAAAAGCGAAGGAATTGAAAAGAAAAACAGACTATTCAAGAATAATAGAAATTTTAATACCCATCCTCAGTAGTGGAAAGAACAATTAGACAAAATCAGCAAGGATACAGCAGACTTGAATAACACCATCAACCAACCTGACCTGTTTGACATCTATGACTATAGAATGATCCACTTGGACAACAGAACACGTGTCTTTTCAAGTGCATAAGACACGTTCTCTGGATCATATGCTATGCCATAAAACAAGCTTCAGTAAATTTTAAAAAATTGAAAAAAAAAATCACCCAAGACAATACTAAAAACCCAAAACAGAACAAGACAAAACTTCCCTCTCAAAATGAGTATGTAAATCAAAATTCCAATATCCATTAAATCATGTAATGCTAAGAAAGAAACAAAACAGTAACCACTGGGCATAAGTTAACTCCAGATAAAGTTATTGATAAAGAACAGACTAAGATTTAAAATATTTTTAGTTAGAATAATCAAAGGTAAAAATGAAGTAATAGCACCATTAAAAGCAGCAAAAACATACAGCAAAATTATAGAACAGGTGGAAATTAAAAAATGGTATGAATTGTTGAGAAAAAAATGCTAACCATTAAAATATAAAGTCGGATATGGTCAAAGGTAATTTATAAATAGTCATGAGTAATTCACCTAAAACAGTTGCTTCCCTTTTCCATTCATGCTTCTCTGTTGATTGGTAACATCCAGAAATATTGCAAGGTTTGTTTTGCTTCTTGTTCATCTATTTTCTCACTCAGCAGGCATTAATAAGCATCTACTGTGGCAGGCAATTTTTCAGATGCTTTCCTGGAACTTACATCCTAGTGGGAAGAAACACACATTAGTTTTGTTTTTGTTTTTAAGAAGATAATTTCATTGTGTGGTAAGTGATGCTAAAGAAATAGCACTTCCGCATTTGAGATTAGTATGACTTCTGACTCTAGTCATAATCAGAAAAGCATTCTTGGACGCTTATCTAAGTAAGCAAGTCAGGATTGTCTATGGTTATTCAGCAGGGAAGTTCCAAATAGCTCCCATTGGTGAATATAGCCCAAGGCTTGTGCTGGCTAGGGGGTGGATCATTATGGCAGTTAAAATGTCATTGCACCCGTAAGTGCTTCTACTTTAGAAAGCATTAATTAGAATTACAGATATCAAAACCAGTACAAGAAATCTAAAAATATAGGTCCTAACAGCTGTTTAACAGTGTATCAATGCAAGATTTCCTTCATACCCAATGCAAATGGAGAGTTAATGGAGGAGAGAAGAAAACCCAAAGAAGAGGCATGGAAACAGGAGAGAATACTTGATTAGGGTGCTTTCCTTTTCCTTTTATTTCCCTTGTCTTAATTACACTGGTAGTCCAAGGTCATAGGTTTCAAGAATGGTAGTTATATATCCAAGTTTATTGTATGTATGAATAACATTTTTCTTACTTTGGACGGTAACTAGTTTATAAGCCACACATTCCAATGAGCACAGCGACTATTATTGCCGTTGTAAGCCATAAAGCTTATTTTAGGGAAAAAAAACCCAACAAACCCACATTTTATTTCTTATTTATTACTTGCATTTTCAACCAAACTGCACAAAATGATAATTTTTAAAAAAAATCACTAAAAATAACCTGTATCCCAATTTACTAGCCAAAATTAATTTATCTGGATTAAATTTAAAACTTCCCAAGATTCAGGTCTAAGTCCAACCCAAAGTAAATATTATTATCCAACTTAATCCTGGAAGTAGTGAATTGTACCATGTTTACTATAGAACATGTTAATGACCTCAATAAACATTCTAATACTAAGAAAAAATATTTTAGAAGAATGGAATCGTTTGAGGAAAAACTGCCGTGCCTGCTAAAAGGGTGAGCCTTTCATATCAGCCCCAAGTGACAAATCAGGATCATATTTTTTTTCCTTCGAGAGACATTTGGTGGCCTCGGAGGAGCCAGGCAAAACACCTAAACGCATTAACTAATGCTTAACTCAGAGCACAGTCATATTTATTCAAAGATCTTTATCATTCCCTTAGGGAAACTCTGATGTTGTGGGAAATTATTGCAAGGAAATAATTTCCAAGAAAGGACATCATTTCAATGGCTTCTGCATCTTACAAGCCTGATAAATATAGGAGTAGGAAGGCATAACTTGATGTTCAGACTAAAGGAATGACGCTAGTTTTGGTCGAATATGGAAAGGCTGCATTTCAAGCTCAGACCAGCAGACAGGGAGGGAGAAGAAGGAGTAGACAGGGAGGGTAGTTCTATACTCCGAGGATTATTCACACCAATATTATCTGAAGGAATCTAATGCAGTTACTCACACATCATCCAATGAGAAAACACAAGATTAGAGCTAAAAGACTGAAGTTGTTTGTATGGCTCTATGGTTGTGTGATTTCAAAGAAATTACTAAACATCTAGCTCCGCTTTCCCTCTGAACTCACTGTATTGTTAGGAAGATAAAGCAATGGGGAAAAAAACCCATGATGAAGTTAACTTCTCCAGAAATGTACCCTAACTACCCAAACAGGTGAGCTCAATAAAGGTTTTACCGGAATCAGTAAAACTTTCCCAATACTTGCCATCTGAAGGTGCATTATGTTTGAAGGTATCTTTCCTGTTACATTATTACCATGTTTCCCCGAAAATAAGACCTAGCCAAACCATCAGCTCTAATGTGTCTTTTGGAGCAAAAATTAATATAAGACCCGGTCTTATTTTAATATAATTTTAATATATTAAAATAAGACCTGGTATAATATAATATAATATAATTGATATGATATAATATAATGATATAATATAATTAATATAATATAATATACTAATATAATGTAATATAATATAACCGGTTCTTATGTTAGTTTTTGCTCTAAAAGATGCATTAGAGCTGATGGTCCGGCTAGGTCTTATTTTCAGGGAAACATGGTAGCAATCGGTACAGCTCTAAAAAAGGATTGTTTCTCAAATAAGTAAATTAGCCAATCCAGTTAATTGGTACACACAAACTTTGAGAGATAACCACTCTAGCATAAGAAATTCAGTATATAAGATGTGGGTAAGTTCCTGCCATGAAATCATCTTATTCCCAAGACTTTTGAATTGGGGACTGCACACCTGAAAGGCCTTAGTTGTGCCATCTGCAAATGCCATCCCGAGCTGTGCCTACCAGTGGTAATCTGTGTACCCCAGGGGTGCACGCTCTGGACTTCATATGGAAAAGAATCATGAATCAGCTTTTATCAGTTTGCCAGAGAGAAGAGGTGATGATGCAATCCTTTTATTGAAATAAAACGGTCTGCTGAGACTAGTGTTTGGCTAAGTGTCTCAATTTTCAAGTCCATCCGTTTCCCCTCACCTCCCATTCCCAACTCCATCCTCTATAGATGCATTTCTATAAGAAAAATAAGTTCATGGAAAATACACTGATGAGGTAGGTTCCTGAGCCTCTTTCCAAAATTACAAACAAATTTTTAGTACAGAAAACTCTTGTGTGTGTAGTTTTTTGTTAGACATTTCATGAATAGCTTGGAAATCAAGGGCACTCATGTCAAAGACTACTCTGCAAAATGCATCAGTGATACCCTACGAGAATGGTTTACTTATTCTTTGGAGAAACTGTTTCCAACTCAGTGAAAAAGAACATAAATTTTAATTGTAGTCCATCTGTAAGTAGAAGGAGAACATATTTTCTTAAGTCTTAACCATAATATTTTTATTTTCCTAAATTTAAAACGTTGCATAGATCTCTATTCATAGCCTTGCTTTGAGATCAAGCTATTCTCCTGCTTGAAAACCTGCTACATTTCCAGTGGCTTGCACAATAAAGTTCAATCTGTCGGGTGTTCAAGGTATCTCTTGATTTAGCCAAAGCTATTTTCCTGCTCTTAAACTTCCTGTTTCCCGTCTCTCCTCTGCCTCCCATGGCACAATGCACTGAGCTACTCCTAATTTGTTTAAAATACTCCTATCTCAAAATATCCAAGTGTAAATTTGCTCACGTGTTTTTATCTAATATGTTCTCCATTCTTGCTGCTTATTAAAATCTTCCACCTCATCAAAGCTCAGCTGAATGTGATCTTCTTCATAAAACCTATCCTAGTTTCTCTAGTTGAAATATAATCTCACTTTCCTCATTGCTCTCATCTTTTTGTGTACTTCTTTCATGGCGCTGTTTTGTATTTAGATAGTTATGTACCTGATCATCCAACTCCATAAGTTTCATGATCCTTGAAACAAGAGAGATCTTTTATCTTTTCTTATGGCAGTATAGAATTCCATTGTGTATGTGTACCACATCGTGCCATTTGCGACAACATGGCTGGATCTTGAGATTATTATCCTAAGCGAAATAAGTCAGAAAACATCGAGAACCATATGATTTCACTGATATGTGTATATAAAACTGAAAACAACAAAGGAACAAGACAAACAAATGAAGAAACAAAAGTTCATAGACTGTCTTTAGTCTGTACAATAGTTCAGTGGTTACCAGAGGGTAAGGGGGGAGGGGGGTGGTAGAAGAGGTCAAAGGGGATCAAATATATAGTGATAGAAGGAGAAGTGATTCTGGGTGGTGAACACACAACGTGATATATAGATGATGTATTACAGAATTGTACACTTGAAACCTACGTAACTCTACTAACCATTGTCATCCCGATAAATTTTAATTAAAAAAAAAAGATCTTGATTTGTTCTTCTCTGTTCCACTTATAGCCACTAGCAGAGCCTTGAATATTTACATACAGAAATTGACAAAAGGAGACATTTTCATAAATACAGAATGAGTTCAAGAAAGAGGTTCACAAGAATGATCATTCTTGAATTATATGATGACCAGTAGAATCTTTTGCTTTGTCTCATCCATTCACACTCCTGCTTTCTGGTTAACTAATAGTAGTAAAGTAAGAAAACCTGTGAAGCACAGATAGAGAAGTATATGTGGCCAAAGACAATTATAAATAACTTTTTGACTAGGGTTATTTGGAGGCTATTTGTCCGTGAATGTATCCTCAGCAAAGATGCAAGGATCAGTAGAGCTCAAGGTCATTGTCTCCCTTCTAGATGGCATTTTTGTTCATCATCACAATCAGTTGCAATTGACGGTTTCAGCCTACAGTTCTTTTGCTTTTATTCTTCTATTTCTAAACTGGTACTTGAAGTTCAGCACAGACCAAAAATCTGAGATTATACAAAATAAACTAAGGTCAGAGCTGCTGAGCAGGAATGTTTCTAGCAGGATCTCCTCTGTCCTCCTTGTCTTAAGGTTAGTAATGAGTGATCCCTTCACAGCAGGGTAGCCATTTCCAGCTCTGAGATGCCTTGAGGAGATGCTTGGAGAAAACAGTAATAAGGCGACAGTAAAAAACAATACGTGAGGATAGCTTCACAGAAAGTTCTTCCCCCTATTTCTCTTTGTTCCATCAGAGGCATGCAAATCTCAACAGGGACAATAGTTTGGGAGATATTAATACAATTTGTTTTGCATTTTGTATTTGTGCATATGACCTCCTTCTCCCTTTCAACCAGAGTTATGGATCAGTCTTATAGTGGGGAGGTAGCTGGGGATGATGGATTAGGATTGTTACAGGCAGAATGTGGAGAGAAAGAAAGATAATATTTTGCTTCAGACATTCGAAATAAGATTTACAGCAAGATAATAGTCTTATAAGCCAGACTTTTCAGAAAGTTTTTGTTTCCCCCCCTACATCCCTGTATCTTTTCCACTAGCACATCAGTAACCAGGCCAGCAAACCATAAGTTAAAAGGCAGGTCCTGATCAGACTGAATGAAGGTTGAATATCACGTTGTAGACTGGAATACTTGGGGAATACTGAGAGAAGCAGAGAATGAAGGAGTTTATGGGTACAAATACTCCCAATCTGAGGTTTAATGTTAGAGAATGCCTAGAAAAAGAGGCTTTTGTCTGATTCATATTTAGAATTATGGAAGGAATTATCTTCAGCTGCCTCTCACCTTTGTCTATCTGGAAAGTGACCCTGTCAAATGTAGACAGTAGCATAGAATGGTATGGTAGAAGAAGGACCAGAGTTTAGTGTTTAGTGTAGCCCTTGGATCCTGTGCATTATGGGGAGGACACAGAACTTCTGGTTAAGGCTTTAGAGGTTTGTAGTTCATCTGGAAGTAATCTTGCTTTGGAGATGGCTTGGAGAGAGGAGAACTGATCTGACAGCATAGCTGGGACTGGATCCCTAGATGATGAGCTCAGTGAAAGACTCTGAGAGCCAAGGTGACACCAAATGAATCATAGGGTACCACTGGTGGGGGGAGGGGGCCAGGGAGAGGGAGGAGAGGGAGAGAGAGAGAAAGAGAAAGAAGGAGGAGGAGGAAGAGGAGGAGGAAGAGGAGGAGGAGGGGGAGTTGGAAGAAGAAGAGGAGAAAGAGGCAAAGGAGAGGGAGAGAAAGGGAGAAGGGAAAGGAAAGAAATGGAAGGGAAGTTACACCAGATTTCAATGTTAGTAGGGCAAACGGTGACTATGTGGACATAGATCATTGTCACAAAACATAGGAACCCCAGGACAGTACAAGGACGTTGTTTTTGCACAAGGATCTCCTCATTGCCACTGCCAGGAAGTTAGAGTAAGCCTCTCCCAACCCTCACAGCCAGACAATGTCCAGGAAGGAAATATATTAGGGTGATGACAATCTTAAAAGATTAACTTTTTTTTTAAACCTAAACTGAGTAAAAATTATAAGGACTAAATTCTTGTATTGGATAAGGGTTAATTTAGCATTAAAATGTTTAAACTATAGATTGAGACTAAAAGCTTTTTCTCCTATCTAGAGAATGGGGTTTTATTGTGATGATCACATGAGAGGTTATGAAGAATTTGCATTCTCGGGAGTCATCTGAAGGTAGTCTAAGTGAACCTGACATCTAAGCAAATGGAGAAGTATGGCTTTGGCCCTTAATGCTCTACGGATGTTTAGGGTTGACGGGTCTGAATGGCTAGGTGGGTTCCCCCTTTTTCTGACATCTTTAACACCCCAAAGCTGGGCAATGGGCCAAAGAAGAGAGCATTCTCAGATCAAACAAAGCTGCTCATCTAGCTATAGGATGCTTTTTGGCTGAAACTTTGAGTAAACTTCTAAGAAGTATTAGTTGGAGTGTGTTGGGTACTGTCTCTGAACAGAGAGAAATTCATACCCTGTTTTATCTCCTTTTTATTCTCTTGTTTATTATATATTTTCTCTCTACCATTTTTCTCTTTGTTCTTTTCTCTTTCTTGGAGAGATTTTATATCATTACTAAAACTTTCAAAAGTCTGGTATTCAATTATAAATTTCAGAAATCAGTATTAGTTTTATTTTTAAATCACCAATGCTATAGTTTCTGTCATATTTTAACACATGAAAACAAAGACACATACAAAATCAGAATCTGTATGATGTAAATACAATTTAGTTATTTAATTTACTTACAGATGAGAATAATAATTTCATTGCGATATTAACTCATGCAGTAGCATCATTGCCAGTAAAACTTCATAAATGCATCTGCCCCATGTAGTAACTGATTAAATAAAGTTCTGTGAAATCTAAGCTACTTTAACAAGGCTTTGTTTTTTAATTTAAATATTTTTTTGAAAAAACCTTGTAGTTTATTGGAAAATGTTAACGATGACTGAAACAAAACACAGTGTTCATTTTGTCATGCATGACCTATCGTGTGCAAGTATGATTGTGCCTTACAATCTTTTAAGACAGGCCTTCCAGAAGCACCTTTTATCCAACAGTCAGTTCTGTGTGTATGAAAAGTGTGGAGGATCGGTGCTCTCGGCTATCAATATAGGAGCTATAGCCATCACCTGCAAGCTGATTGAAACATTATAGAAGTAAAAGTCCCAACAGGCCAAAAAGCATTTCCGTCTTCTTTTCTTCTGGAATCTTTTCAAGTGATATTTTCTATGCCTGGAAGTAGTCTCTGTACTTTTGTTTCTTTGTTCATTTTTATTAACACTTAAATATATATGCTATCTATGCATCTCGAGCATTTTGGCTATGACTCACTGGATTAGGTTATGTACACCCTATCCATTTAGATTGTGTATAACCTATCCACATATATTTTTAAAATATAGAATAAAATTAATGTAAAACAAAAAAATTTATACCCATCATATTGTTCCAGATAACCAGAAGGGGAGCAAGAGAAACCAAGTGTATAATGGGCATAATAAACATTCCAATAATACACTGTTTTTTACAATAAAAAATAAAGTTATCAAAAACAATAGCCAACATAACTAAAAATTGGTGAGAAAACAAACAAAAGGGAGAAAGCACACAGGATCGGAACCAATTCCTTTGTGTAGAATATAACATGTAATGAATGTTAGTCTTCTAACATTCCCTAATTATAAGGTCTGAGCTTCTGTACTGACCAAATTTTTATAAATCTATGAATCCTTCACAATGATTTCTAAAACTCTTAGACAAAGATCAGGAAAGAATTCAAATCCAAGTCTCTATAGACTAACACCCCAACATACGTACACTCTCACATATCAGCCAGGATGATTCCACAGTTATGATCCATGGTTAGGTAAGTGTCTGATATAAGTAAAGAAAAAGGTATGGTGCCCAACCTGAGAAAACAATATTTCTGCACACAGTTATTGCTTGAGTTCAGCTTTGTAAAAAGAATGAAGTGTCTTATAATTACCAAATTGTGTTTCTGAGACTATTTTGGAATCTATATCTTTTTCTTTCATTTGTTTAGATAACCTGGAATTACTGTCTGTATTTCTGAAATCCAAGTATATATTTGCCTAGTTCCATAAGAATGTTGCTGAAGCTTACCACTTATTTTATCTTTATCCAAATGTTCTGTCCTGTACTTTCACCTTCAAGTTCATTAAATTCCACACAGAAGTGTATTCACTTGATATATGACTGACTCTGCTTATCTCACCTGCAGGTTTGATCTGTTGCTAAAGTGTCCCCAAATCAAAGCGATGGTGACAGGCCAGTTAGCAGCATTCATCCTAAGGCACCGAGGGTCTGAGATACAAATACTCAGAGAATCCATTCCACAAAGGAAAAAAAAGTTAAATCAAAACATAAATCGGTGATATTTTCATCTTAAAAATACCCTTTAGCTTAAGGTGGCATAATACTTACCTGACCTGAATCTCACAGTCCATCAACAGCTGCCCGTCTGTGCTCATTAGCATAAAGAAGAAATGTCTTTAGCAGAACAGGTGCCATTTTCAAATAATCCCCAAGATTATTTACAACATTTTTTTATATAAATTATATAATATTTATAAAACTGTCTATTTGTTTTCAAAATACATTAACGTAGATAATTTGGCAAGCATCCACTAAGAGTAGAATAGGACAACTCCTTTTTACACGCATGAAAAGAAATACAATGAAATGTCACGTTTCTGTGAGTAGTAGTGTTATAATTTACTCAAAAGGCTTAAATTTGTTTACCATAAGTCTGTCTCTGTATAATACAAGTGTGTTTTCTCCTCCTGATTTTCTTTGTTGCAACATTTGTTAAATGAACATTTGCTGCCCACCTAGTATGTGTCAGCATAGATTATCGCTAAATTATGGACATACTGATTTGTATATGGTGGGGTTGTCCACCTATTTTCAGTGTCTTTCTGTTTGATAGTTCCCCTATTAGAATTGACAATAGTAACTGCCAGATCACTGCTCTTTCTATTAACACTTCCAGACGCTAGTCTTCTTATACATTTTATTATGATTTCCTCTTTGCAATATTCTTAGATGTGTTCATATACAGTACACCAATGTTCCATAAAACATAGTCTATGCACAATTAGTATCTTGTGAAATGTCAAAAAATGTTTTGAAAGTTTTCAAAACAAAATATTTTTGTACAAATCAGTTTGGAAAGCTTGGGTTAACAAAGTTAAACAGAATTCTTGGGCTGGATCAAGATGCCAGAGTAGGTCAATGCTGTGCTTGCCTCCTCTCATGACCACGTCGAAATTACAACTAAATTAGAGCAACATCATTTAGAATTGACTGCAGTATAGCTGACCTGAAGCCCTGCATCTAAGGACATACAGAAGAAGCCACCTCAAGGAGGGGTGGTTACATGCAATGGGTTGGTCCCACACCTGCATGTGGTAGTTAAAATTCAAGAGGGATACCTCAGCTGTGGAGGTCCCCTTTGGAGGAATGATGGGTCCTAGACCCACACCAAGCTCTGTATCCCAGGATTCCAGTGCCAGGAAGAGAATTCCCCAAAATAGCAGAGATTGTGGCTGAGTGAGACAGAGGGGTGCTGGAGTCCCTGGTGCTCCTCTTAAAGGGCCCACACATAGACTTACTCACTGATGGACTCACTAACTCTGAGCTCCAGTGCTGGGGCAGCAAGCCAGAAGGCACCAGGGACAAACAGGGAGGAACTGAATTGTCTGGCTTTAGGGCAAGGGCTGGAGGGGCAGCTTTCACCTAGACAGAAGCACTGGCAGAAGCCATTGTTTCTTTATTCAGCCCTCACCCTTCCCAGCATGCAGATGCAGATAGCAACCATATCCAAGTCTCCATTGCCCTGCTCTGGTGATCCCCTGAGACTCCACCTGACCCATATTGTGCAAACTGTTTCATTTTCCATATAAGCAGCATATCCACTTTTCCATATAAGCAGCATATCTTGGCTAATGCTGAAGACTTTCCTAAAATTTCTCAAAGGTTTATAAAATCCAAACAAGCAGCATCTCGCCTCAGTATGCCCCATAAATCTTGCTGAGGAGCCCCAAACCCAGCACAAGTGGCAGCCGGCCTCAGTTGGTAGCTTGCCCTCTCAAGGTACCTTAAAGCCCAGTGCAGGTGGTGGCAAACTGCAGATTGCTTTATGGCTCATGCTAGTGGCCCCACTCAGGGCACAGGCTGCGGATAAACTTGACCTGTTATTGGGCCCCTCCCAGGAGGTCCGAAGCCGTCACACCCAGTGGTTGACTTCCGACTAAACTGGAGCACCACTCGGCCACCTCCAAGGACGACACACCCAAAGGGTAGACTGGACAGCTACCAGAGCCCTGTTAAAGTGAATCCTGCTCTGTAGCATTAGCCTCTATACCACAGCTCTTCCATTGCTGTCATGGCCAGACCTCACAACAAATCAGCCAGAGGGTCAGTCATTCTTATTGATGTGCAAACAGCAACCAAGGCTCAACTACAACTGGAGGACACACACAACTCACACAAAGGAAACACCTGGAGCACCTGGCTCTAGTAACCAGGTAGACAGCGCTGCTAGCCCCCACAGTACATCTGTTGCATCACGCCACTCTACTAAGACTGGGAGACATAGTAGCCCTAACTAATAGATAGAAACAAACACAGGGAGGCAGCCAAAATGGGGAGACAAAGAAACATTTCCCAAATGAAAGAACAAAGCAAAGCTCCAGAAAAATAACTAAACAAAACGGAGACCAGCAACCTACCAGATGCAGAGTTCAAAACACTCGTTATAAGGATGCTTAGTATCTCAGTGACCATTTCAATAAATAAGTAGAAAACAAAAATAGAGACAGAAAAAAAAATAGCCAGTGAGAATTGAAGAATACAATAACTGAAATGAAGGATACATTAGAGGGAATCAATAGTAGATTAGATAAAGCAGAAAATCGAATCAGCAATTTTGAGGATAAGGTAGCAGAAAACACTCAACAGCAGAACAGCAGAAAGCAAAAAAAGAATAAAAAAATGAGGACAGTTTCAGGGGCCTCTCGGCCAACATCAAATGTACCACCATTTGCATCATAGGGGTACCAGAAGGAATTGAAACCTATTTGAAGAAATAATGAAAGAAAACTTCCCTAGCTTGGTGAAGGAAATGGATATTCAAGCCTGAGAAGTACAGAGAGTCCCAAACAAGATAAACCCAGAGAGGTCAACACTAAGGCACATCATAATTAAAATGCCAAAAATGAAAGACAAAAATCTTAAAAGCAGCAAGAGAAAAGCAGTTAGTTACCTACAAAGGAGCTCCCATAAGACTGTCAGCTGATTTCTCAACAGAAACTTTGCAGGCCAGAAGGAATTGGCAGGGAATATTCAAAGGGATGAAAATCAAGGATCTACAGTCAAGATTATCCAGCATAGCAATCATTTAGAATTGAGGGACAGTTAAAGAGTTTTCCAGACATGAAAAGCTAAAGGAGTGCATCGATACCAAACCAGTATTACAAGGAATCTTACAGGGACTTCTTTCAGACAAAAAAAAAAAAAAAAAAATTCAAAAATAGCAATAACTACATATGAACAATTCACTTTAATTACAAGCAGATTAAATGTGCCAATCAAAAGACATAGGGCGGCTGAATGGATAAGAAAACAAGACCCTTGCCTATGCTGCCTACAAGAGACTCACTTCAGATCAAAAGACACAGACTGAAAGTAAAGGGATGGAAAAAGTTATTTTGTGAAAATAGAAATAAACAAACAAAAATCTGGGGTAGCAATTCTTATACCAGGCAAAACAGACTTTAAAGCAAAGGCTATAGCAAATGACATAGAAGGACCCAATAATCCCACTTCTGCATATTTATTCGAAGAAGCCCAAAACACTATTTCAAAGGGACATGTGTATCCATGTTAATTGCAGCATTATTTACAATAGCCAAGATGTGGAGGCAACCTGCGTGTCCATCAATGGATGAATGGATAAAGAGGTGGTACAGACATACAATGGAATAGTACTCAGCTAAAAAGAATGAAATCTTGCCACCTGCAACAACATGGATGAACCTGGAGTGCATTGTGCTGAGTGGAGTAAGTCAGACAGAGAAAGGCAAATGCCACCTCATTTCATTTATACGTGGAATCTAAAGAACAAACTAAACAAGTAAAACAGAAACAAACTCATAGATACATAGAACATTTTGATGGTTGCCAGATGGGTTGGGGTGAAAAAGGGGACGGGGTTAAAAAATACAAATCAGTAGTTATAAAATAGTCATGTTGATGTAAAGTATAGCATAAGGAATATAGTCAACAACATTGTAATAACTGTGTATGGTGCCTAATGGTTACTAGATTTATCAGGGTGATCACTTCCTAAGTCACATAAATGTTTAATCGCTATGTTGTAAACTTAAAACTTATATAATGTTTATGTCAAATGTAATTGAAAAAAAATTTATTAAAAAAACAGAACAGAAAGAACAAAGTTAAATAGAATTCTTGATTCAGGACTACTTGGAACATTTAATTGGTTAATGTCATATATTGTTCTTCAAGAGTCAGATCACTTATATAGTTTTCCCTAGATTATTTGAGTTAAGACTCATTTTCTGAGGAATATTTAAGGAGCCTAGAGTTCTACAGTGCACATTTTGGGGAAAAATGATGACAGTGTCTGATCCACGTCTTAGTTTGACAATTCTTTCTTGTTCAGGGTACAGGTATATTTTACAGTATTACATCCTGAAAACCCTTTATGATTTCAGTGGACATTAGGTTAATTTAAATTCATTCTTGGAGTCCTTTGTAGATTCCTTCTTTATGTTCTTTAAAAAATATAAAAGAAATATATTTAGAGAGAAAATATTGCATGTCAATTCAGGGAACATACCGTATTAATAACAATAATATTATTATTTAATGTTTATAAAACAATCTATTAGAATGGCTTAATGTTTAGGGAATGGATTTTGGAGTTAGACCTGAGTTTGACTCTCACATGTAACACTTAATAGATGTATAATTTTTATAAGTCTCAGTTTCTTTGTCAGTAAATGGGGATAAATAATGATATCTCCTTCATTGAATTTTTGTAAGGGTTAAAGGAAACAATATATATAACTTGTGCATCCTAATACCTGCCACAGAGTTAGCAAATATTGAAAATTTTATTTTTTATAACTTTTCTTTTTATTATGTGAAGTTTTTCTCCCTTGGTCCAGCAATTTTATTTTATGTTTTCTGAGATGCTTTCCAAGCCGGGACCCAGATCTAGAACTTAAGTGACTTTGTAGCTGTTGCTGTTGGGGCCCTTTACTAGGTGGGAACCCATGCCCCAGATGCTGTGGGCATTGGCTGCTGATGGTTCAAATCCACACCCTTCTTCCACAATTGCCCTTGGCTGACAGAGCCACCTGGCTGACAGATGCCTGAAAAATTATTCATGTCCCTTCCCCCAAGAGCAGGCTGTGGATAACCCTTGAATGGTGTGAGAGATACGAGCCTATCCTCTTGATTCTGGTGGGAGAACCTCAGTGCTAAAAATTTACACTCCAAAGCTCCCCATTGAAATAAGCTAAAGATAGACTTCTCTTGAGACCACAGCTTTGTACCTTTTTCCTTGCCCTCTTCTGCTTCCCTCATTCACCTGTAGGATGCTCCTGAGAGCACATCTCTCATCTCAGACTATTCCTTGATTCAAACAGACCCCAAAATCATATCTCCAACCGATTATCATCATTAGTTTTATTAGAAACAACCAATTATTTAGTAGCTTACAATGCCTATGACTTCATGCCAGGTTTTATGATTCTTGAAAAATCAGAAAACTCTCTTTCTGCTCTGAAAAACATATGGTTTTAGATCTTGAGAACCTCCTTTCCCATTTTTACTGTCAGTACAAATCCTAGCTTTTTCTGTCCTGCTCATTAAAACTCTCAGTATGTGAAAAGTGCAAATTCCTGTTTCCATAATACTCTAAAATTAGGTAACATACACAGGGCCAGGTCACCCATCAGGTAGCTCGATTCCTGAGTAACTCAGGCATGGAATACTTGTTGCAGGGTTCGTTCAGAGAAACTTTATTTATTAGAATAGATGCTGAATTCCTCTTAGTTCTGGTGGCTTCTGAAAAAGTTAAAAAGCCCTTTATTTTCTACCAATAAAAGCAAATTCTCCTTATCATTATTGTAGTATTTCTTAAAGTCTTCTGAATCAATTCTCAATGTAGGATAATCAAACATTAAAGAGGATCTACTGAGTTTCTTTTTCTCTAAATGTACTTCGCCTCCAATCTGTTGAGCATTGCCAGGCAGTTACAGGATGAGGTGAAAATGACATGCTACAAATTCATTCATTCAGAAATATTTTTATTGGACACCTGTTGTGTATTCAGTATGATTTTATATATTTACAACAGAGCTCTTCATTTTAATTGGGGATAAATTAGATGTATCCCTATTCAACTTCCCCTTAGCCAGATTCCAATATTTTCAGAGCCACTGCAAAGCCCCACAACACAAGGGAAAATGTTGGGGGCAGGAGAGTGTAAAGAGTCAGATCTTAACCGCTTGGAGAAGCCTGGTCATGTAAGAGGTCTTGAAGCTAAAGTCTCATTTGTGTCAGTTCACCACTGTCATTACTCCCGTGATGAGTTGTTTCTCAGGCAGCTGGAGTCATGTTTCAGGTACCCCAGTGCGCCTGGGTTGCTAGGGTCCTCAGCATTTCAGCAGCCACAAACTGGACAATTTTCAGGGCCAGGTATTTGAATCCTGGACTGAGAATCCTTTGTTTCTTTTGCTTTGCCTTAGTATGTATATTCCCAGATGTACTGCAGTTCTCTCCTTAGGGCCACATCCTCAAAACCTCATTTTGTTAGTTTCATATGACCCATTATACAAAACTTTTGTGACTCATCAGAAACAGTCTTCTGAAGTTTTAAATTTTTTTTACCCTTCCTTGAGATAAAGAAGGCCTAGTGACTAAAAACTCTCCACTGAGAGAAGATAAATATTTCATTCTTGCTTGCTGTCTTACCTTTTCCTCAGAACAGAAGAGTTGCTGGCCAAAGCAGCCATGGATGAATGAATGAGTGAATGAATGAATAGGTAAAATAGACAGGTAAATAAGAAAGAAAGAAATGTTAAGAAATGAGACAAGTTGTAGTCTCTCTTGGTGGATCTTTGGAGGGATACCCCCGATAGCAAGAATGATCCTTTTGTGCATACAAGATACTAGCTTTCATACTGTATTTCCCCAAAAATAAGACCCGGCCGGACCATCAGCTCTAATGTGTCTTTTGGAGCAAAAATTAGTATGAAACCCGGTTTATTTTAGTATAAGACAGGTATAATATAATATAATATAATATAATATAATATAATATAATATAATATAATATATAATTAATTTAATACCGGGTCTTATATTAATTTTTTTCTCTAAAAGACGCATTGGAGCTGATGGTCCAGCTAGGTCTTATTTTCGGGGAAACAACAGTACTAATTCAACTATTCTGTTACAGAAACCAAAATTAATTTTAGACAGTAATAAAGGATTAAAAGCATTTATATGAGCAAAAGAAGTTGCAGTCCAGGAGGCAAAGATTCAGGTAGTGGTTTAAATTGTGTCCCACTGAGACAAAGGGGAAGCTGCCTTTTATAGTGAAAGTTCCCACCCAGGTTCTTAATCAGTCTGTTTTATGTAACTGATGTATCCAAATTGTGCCATTCTTATTGGACAGGGCAGGTCTCAGTCCGTTGGTAGAAAGAGGAAACCAGGGTTTCCTTGCAATGGTTGATTACGGCAGTGGAAACAAACGGGGCACTGTGTGAGAAGCCGAGAGTTCAGTCTGAGGTTCTGTCCAGTATACAGCGTACCTGAGGAGCCCCTGTCAGCAAATGGCTGTTAGACTCTTAGTCATAAAATGTGGGTCCTTGGTTGGACATGGGGAGTTCATCTCAGCAGATAAATTCCTTCACATAAAATGCATCTTTCTTTTCAGGGTCCACAGTTAGACCTGAGAAGTAAAAATTTTCATCAGTGAGGCCCTCGTCCATTAAAGCAATTACATAGCTTGTAAGACTAGCAAGACGCTCCATCTAACCCATGTCTTGGGGCTCTCAGTGTTGTGCTTTGTAAAGGACGCCTGCGCTACCTGCCGGGTCAGCTCTTCTGTGTAGAACTCAGGCAGTTTTTTTGTGCCTCTCTTGTGCAAATCCTCCTTCAAATCCATATGCAGTTAATAATATGGTTGTCTTTCTTTTCTACTAAAGTGCACATTCCTTACCCAGTTTCTTGGAGCGAGGGCTGCATTATAAATTTGTCCTTTTTGAAAAATCTCCCATATTGCACAAAGTAAAGGTTAATAATTGTTTGGTGAAAAACTTGAATGAATAAATCCCAGGGGACCTGGGCTGACTTTCCGTATCTCAGAACAAATCCTAGCGATAGGCAACCAATGGATTGGGGTGTTGTTTGACCAGCTTAACTGTCCGATACAGGAATCTTACACCTTAAATGGGACGAGCTATTATTTTGACCTATTTATTCCGATTAGCTGATAAACTCAAAGAGGTCAGGTTTAGAGCTCTCCTAAACGGTTCAGTGAAGACGCTAGAAATGTTCATCGTATATTCTTACTAAATGCTTCTTCCTCTTGATGGTGATGATAATGCAAAGTGTATCATTTACATGTAACTTCTTGCAGGATGAAGTGTTTCATGACGATAGAAATTGCAGTGATATTAGGGAATCTGTACTTCCTGTCTGGCACTAATCACGCTGATGCCTAGACATAGGGCTATGCCAGTGGCTTGGAGGCAGGAATTAGCATGAGAACAGTCCTTTTGTGAACATGCAGAGAGGTCAATAAGTACATGATTATAAATTAGCTTGGTGGACTAGTGTGGTCATTAGCTGGGTCGAGTGTTCCTATTTCATATAATTGTTTGCTGCACCTGAATTAATTTGAGCGTTTAAATCCTGCATATTCATTCTGTGCTGCAGGATGTAAAGCTTTGGACTAATCCCTTTAATACTCTTCAGTATAAACACCTTAATCAAGCAACAGCTTTATAATTAGTTCTCCTTACAGGCTGGATATAATTTACTAGTTTTACAGCTCATAAGTTACCGCAACTTTTTAATCATAGTAATTATGCTTTAGAATGTAAGCATAAATGGACTTTTCTAGTTTATTTTCCAAGAATGAAACTAAGGCAGTCAAAATCAGGAGATTAATAAAATCCAATATATGGATACACTTGATATTTTTATGGCAGCTCAGGATCACTCATCCTTGGAATTTAATCACCAGATTAAAGTAGGCTATCGAGCTGAGAAGGTGATTTTGTTGTTCTTTAAAAGAAGTACAGTTCTCTATATATTACATATTTCTTTTGTTGGGTGTGAAAAATGCTGCCGTGATTTAATTTTATCGCAGCAGTGAGCATTCTAACAATATACCTCTCCTGTACTAAACCTAGTAAGTAAATAACGGGTTAGCTACTAAGGATGTGCTGATCTGTTTTTCTTTTTATTTGTTTTACTCCGCGAGAATTTTAAAGTACAAATCATTTCTGGCATTAAGGACATTTGTATGGTCTGGCTGCACAGCACTTTAAGTCATAAGTAGGCATTTAAATTAAATTTATTGATATATATTTATATTAATTAAAGTAAAATTATTGAAAACAGTTCATTGAGGTTTAGGAATATTATAAAAGGTAAGGATCTACCTTTTATTAAATCTATCTTATTGTTAAACTTCAATAAATATACATTATTGGTTGATCTTATATACTTTAAGTATATAATCACTGTCTTCAGAAATCTTGCTGAAATATGTATTAGAGATTCTGGTGCAAGTTCAACACATAGATAATTTTTCTGAGAAAACGTCATTAAAATAGGCTAAAACCTTTCGGGTTTCAATCTTAAAATCTTTAAGTATATGAAATAATGTTTGTATATGTGTAGATACACATATAATTTTATGAAAAAATATTTGTATGTGTATATACATATATGTAAATATAAATAGTCAGGCTTTGTTATAATGAAACACAGAGGTTAAATACTTTGTTTTGAGCACTCTAACAAAAGGTGTTGATTACCCTGTGGTTAATTTGGTCATAGTAAATTGTATTGATTATAAAGGTTGTGAAAATAATCGACAATGTCATAGACCAGGTGAGAGGTTGCATATCACACAGTTACTCTGAGGACTAGTCACAACGAAGAAATCAAGTATCTCTTGCTCAGTCTAATGATGTTATCCTCACATAATTTATAATCAATTGGTGTTATGGACATTTGGTTTGCTAAACTTTTATACTATTGTAACTCAGAACTCTTTCACTTTGCTTACAAATATTTGAGGAAAGTTCCAGAAATGAGGGAAAATCCTTTAGGATGGAGAACAGACTGGAATGTTACCAAATTCTGGGATAAACAGTCTGACCAGAGACAAGCTGAAGCTAACTAGAATCTTAGAGATTGCAGAAGGAAGGCTTGATCTGCAAGAAGAAAGATATATACAACTCATCAAGCGAACTTCAGGTGAACCGTCCCTGGCTCTGAGGAGTGGGGGTCTCTTAAGAATCCTTGTTTGCTGCTAAAAAAAAAAAAAAAAAAAATCCTTGAAGTCATCTGTGCAAGCCTTAACTCTGTGGCAGGCCCAGAAAGCGATAAACCAGCATGCTAGCCCTAGAGGCACCATCAGAAACAGTTGTTATCCTGTGGGATAGATACTGAGCTAAAAAGAGGAAAACACCAGGGCCCTTTGCCTTGTCATTTTCATGCCAGTGGCAGGCCATAGTTGGGGGAGCGTGAGAAATCTCACCTTTGAATGAAGATTGAAAAGGAGATTATCATGTAGGTCATAAAATAAAATATATGTAACCCTGCTCAAAGTGAGGGCTGCAGAGTCCTGGGGGGCCTTAAGAAACCATTCCAGGTGTTCTGAAAGATCAAAGCTTTTTTCATAATAATACTAAAGCATTATTTGTCTTTTTCACTATGTTGACATTTGTACTAATGTTGCAAAAGCAATGATGGGTACCACTGCTAACTCAGTCTGAATCAAGGCAGTAATGCCAAACTGTACTAGTAGTCATTGTATTCTTCACTGTTACTCACTGTCAGCTAGTAATATGTTAAACAATACTAGTTCCAAGTCAACTTTACTTCCATTGCTAATGTGGCTAATGCATTTCTTACAGCCAGATTTAGCATTTTCTCTTTTCTTTCAAGGCCTCTTTCTCTTCCTCACTACTCTAGCTGACTTTCCATGCAAACAACCCATTCCTCCAATCCTCTGACCCCTTCTTACCTCCAGTTGCCCTCTACCTCTTTTTGAGAGATTTTACTAAATCTTGGTCTCATTGGACAAATGTCTGGGATTCTGAGCTACTCTCCTGCTCCTCTCAAATTAGCCTGAGCAGTGTCCAGTTGCTTTGGGATGCTGTTTTCTGATTTTTGAAATGACAGCAAAGTATTTTGATAAGATTATCCTTAAAGTATTGGAGGTTACAAATATTTTTATTGATTCCATCACCCCTACTACATGCCCCTGCCCTTATTAGATGGAAGACACCTCAATTTATTAAAGAATTCTTATGGCATTATGTGGCTGAATTACATTTTCATGAGTTTTGAGACATTATGGATAAAACAATGGTGTCCAGGATAAAAGTACTCATGGGCCTAATCTCTTGACAAACAACATGCAGGGGTTCAAAATGGCAAATAATCTAAAATTATGCAGTAGTTTCCCCTTATTCATGGTTTCGTTTTCCACAGTTTCAGTTACTCGCAGTCAACCACTGTTCAAAAATATTAAATGGAAATTCCAGAAATAAGCAATTCAGAAGTTTTAAATTGAGCGTCCTTTGAACAGCATGATGAAATCCTGCCATCCCACTCTAGCTTAGTACATGAATCATCCCTTTGCCCAGAGTATCCTCACTGTACACGCTCTCCACCTGTTAGTAACTTAGTAGCTGACTCCATTATTAAATCAAACGCGGCAGTATCACAGCACTTGTGTTCAAGTATCCTTTATTTTACCTAACAATATTTCCGAAGCACAAGAGTGTCTTAACGCTATGTCATGATTCCTACATCGTTCACTTTACTTCATCTCATCACATAGCGTTTTATCATCTCATATAATCACAAGAAGAAGGGGTGAGTAGAGTAAAATAATATATTTTGAGAGGAAGAGACCAACCACATTCACGTAACTTTTATTAACTTTCATTGGTAATCTCTTCCTGTACCTAATTTATAAATTAACCTTTATAATAGGTATGTATGTAGAGGGAAAACCATAGTATATATAGGGTCCAAACTATCTGTGGCTTCAGGCATCCACTGGGGGTCTTGGAACGTATCCCGTGCAGATAAGGGGGAACTATTGTATTATCAGGCAAACAGAGGTGCTTAGCCCAGCAAAAAGAAGACACATGAAGTTCTGTTAGCTGAATACAGAGAGTTAAAGGGCAGTTCGTGATGCCTGGCCTACAGTGGGTGCTCAAAGAATGCTTCAATAAGTGGGTAAGCAACTATGACACACGCCTGCAAATGTGCACACAATCACTACTATACTCACCATTGGATGGGTGAAGTTTCTGTCTTCATATTGATGGCCCAGATCTAAGTTTCCCAGTCTGTGTATTCAATCACATTTTAAAATGAAATCCTAAATCCATGAATATTTTTGTATTTAATAGATTAGAACAGAATACTGAAACTAAAGAAGTATGACATGAATTTATTGTGGGTTTTGCTAGAACCCAGGGCCAGAAGTAAGGTAAGGGAAGCTTGTTTAACCTAATATAACCCTTGGTTTTAATTTTTAAACTTCATCCTTTTATACATTTTATAAATTTATATTTTTGAATGTTACATTATTCTGCTATGATCTCTTTTTGTTGCCAACTATGTATTAACTATGAATGGAAATGAAGTAAAAGGGACAAACTCTTAAAATTCCATTTTTATCTCTTTTGATTTCCTTATTGGCAAAGCATTATCTAGTCAAGAAAGACATCCTCCAGCAGCCTTTTGGGTGGTGTTCTTTGTTATAGGAAATCTTTTATTTCATTCCAGCAAAGAAATGAACCAATTTGATATGATCCTTTTATCCCAGAGAAAGGGCACAACTTCTTTATTTTCAAGGTTGTGCATTTTTTTTTCAACTGTAAAACATACTGTGCTATTGAAGCCATAATTATATGCACTTGTCAATCAATCTTAACCTGCTACACTATGGTTATGGCATTTTATCTAAAAAGAGAAGGATTAAAGGCTTTGCGTGAAATGAAAGGTACACACAGTCAGGGAAGTATAATGCATGTCATTAGCTGTCTAGGAAGAGAGAATGGACAGAGACAGATTACCAATATTTGATTTCTCACAGGCACTAAAGAAGTATTTAAGGCTACCTACAAAATAATGTTAGGGAATTTGACACTTTGATTCCTATTTTGTTCTCTTGGCAATTATTTAAAAGAGTTCCTTCATCCAGCTGCCACATTAGTCAAATTTGGAAAGGATAAAATTTTAAACTGAGTCTGAGAAAGGGGAAAAAAAAATCCTGTTTTAACATAAGTGCCACAAATTTAGGAGAGGATTTTAAATGTTATTTTCTTCAAACACATTTTGTTTCTTTGGATGCAGTTTTTACGGTGGCTGTGGTATCTGGAATTATTTTAAGATATAGTTGCTGACCCTTGGATCTCTAAGCAGCACTGTGTCCATTGGGAAGGAAAAGCAACTTACGAAAAGACACCAGAAAGGAAGCCAAGACAGAAGTGGTGAATTTATTTTCTTAGAAAGATTGATATGGTGGGAAGTGCCAGCTCTGTTCAACACTAAAAATATTGGGAAAACACTAGTCACGAGGACTCAAGAAGCAAAATTGTATCTGATGACCTCAGGGAGTGTTTTGAAAGTGAGACTTGCATATCTGCAAACAATGGAATTGCAAATTATTATTAAAAATGTTCTGGGTAAAAATTGCCTGTGCAACTCCCAAGAAATATATTTTGTTGTTGAGCAAATGTGTTCCATATTGCAAAAAAGAAAAAAAATGGAAGACTGTACTTGAAACTTCTGTTTTTACAAGTACTGATGGTTACTTGCTTTGTCATCTCTGTGTGGCTTTTTAATAAAGAACTTCAAGAACCTGATGCAGAAAACTAGTTGTGCCCAGCTCCAAGAGGTCTGCCAAGTCCAGAAAAAAAAATGATGGAAATCATGACCTAAGAAGGTAGATAAATGACTTGAGAAAAGTGGCAGTGAGCTGATTCCAAACAACACTGGGGATGACATAGAATAGACTGGTAGGCCGTCTATTTACCTCCTTCATGACGTGTTGGTTAGAAGTAAACCGTGAAATGGTAAAACTTAAGGAACTCCATGGTGAAGGCAGTAGGTTTGGAAAACCTGGATAAGACAGTTGGATGCTCAGGTTGAGTCAGTTGATGGAGACAAGTCTCAGAATGTATTTAAAAGTCAGAAAATTTAAATGATAAAAAAATTTCTTATCAGCAAAATGATACAATAATAATCAGTGTGTGACTTTTATGCAACTAAGAAGCTACAGAAAGATTCATTGATGCAAAATTGTAATTAAAATAAATCTATTTAAATTGCAGTTGAACTAATACACCAGTACCACCATACCTTTTACTTTCTCCATCTGGTTTTCTAATTTTCCCTGGGAAAAAGGATACAAGGTGGGATCAAAAACATATGGTGAATGTTTAAATTAAAAAAAAAAAATTACAGTAAAAGACACATTGCCAGTAATTCCCCTTAAAATACTGCCCTCACTTTGAAGACACTTATCCCATCATTCTTGCCACTTTCTCAAAATCCTCTTTCGTGAGTGTCTTTAGTTGCTTTGGGGTGAAATGCTCTAAAAATATCAATGAATTCCATCTGGTCTAATGTGTCACTTACGGCTGCTGTTTCCATGTTGATTTTCTGTCTGGAAGATCTCTCCACTGATGTCAGTGGGGTGTTAAAATCCCCTACTGTGACTGTATTACTGTCGATCTCTCCCGTTGTGTTTCTCAGTATTTGCTTTATATATTTAGGTGCTCGTACAGAGGGTGCATAGATATTTACGAGAGTATTCATGTATCCTCTTGTTCGATTGATCTCTTTATCATTATGCCTTTCTTTGTCTCTTGCCAAAGTCCTAGTTTTAAAGTCTGTTTTGTCTGCTATAAGTATTGCTACTCCAACTACTTTTTTTCCCATTTCCATTTGCATGAAATATCTTTTTCCATCCCTTTACTTTCAGTTCGTATGTTTTTTAATCTGAATTGAGTCTCTTGTAGGCAGCATATGTATGAGTCTTGTTTTTTTTTTTAATCCATTCAGCTGCCTTATTTCTTTTAATTGGAGCATTTAGTCCATTTATATCTGAAGTAATTATTGAGAGGCATGTAGTTATTGCCATTTTATTGTTTTCTGATTGTTTCTGTAGTTCTTTTGTGTTCCTTGCTTATTCTCTTGTATATTGATGGCTTTGTATAGTATCATGTTTGGATTCCTTTCTCCATATTTCTTGTATATCACTTGTAGAGTTTTGGTTTGTGGTTACCATGCCCTTCCTATATATCAAGCTATGTTTATAGTAGTCTATTTTCAGTTGGTGGTTGCCTAAGTTCGAACACATGTTAAAATGACTACAATTTTTACTGACCTTCTCGTTGGTTATGTGTTTGTCATTATTTTTTACTTCTTTGTGTATATGTTTGTGTGTGTCCCTTAATTTATTGTTGTAATTACAGATGATCTTCCTACTTTTGCCTTTTATCCTTTGTACTAGCTTTAGAGTTGATTGATCCACTCTGGAAGTTTATACATTTTGTTTCCCTTCACCCATTTTGCCAATTCTCCATTCCTTTTTATATTCTCTTTTTTAAATAAGTTCTCATCTGATACTATTTCCTTTCACTGTGACCCTTATGAATATAAGTATCTCATATGTGTTGTAAGTATCTGTTAAGAGTCTGCTGGTGAATTATCTTTGCCTTCTGTTATCTGAAAAAAGCACTTTGCTTTCATTTTGTCATAATTATTGTCACTAGATATATAATTCTTTACAATTTTATTTTTCTTTCAGCTCTTAAGAGATGTCATTCCACTGTATACTGGCTTCAAGTGTTTCTGATATCAGTTATCAGTCTTATTGTAGTTCTCATATATACAGTGTTTCTCTTTTAAAGTGCTTTATGTCTTTCTCTTGTTCTTTGGTTTCACCAGTTTGACTTTGAAGATCTTAGTTGTGGATTTCTTTGTGTTATATTTTGAGCTTTTCCAATACCTGGGCCACTGTTTCAATCATATATGGAAAAAACTTGGCCAATGTTTCTTTAAATTTTTTTTGTTTAATTTTGTCTTTACTCTCTTGGAGACTTCAATTACACATGTGATAGATCATCTGATACTATACTTAATTCATTGAGTCCTATTTCTTTTCAATTTTTTTTTCTCTGTGCTTCAGTTGTATAACTTCTATTATCCTATTTTTATGTCCATTGATTATTTTCCCTCTTGTGTCCAATCTACTGTTGTTTACATCTAATGGATTTTTATTTCAAATGTTATGTTTTTTTCAGTTCAAAGATTTTCGAGTTTTCTTTTCCTTATATTTTTAATATCTGTCCTAAATGTTCTCATCTTTTTACTCATTATATCTAAATTTTCTTATTTTTTCTTTAGCGTATGTGTCATAGGTATTTTAACATTCTTGCTTATTAATTTCAAAATATGGGTCATCTCTATATCTGTTTGTATTGTATATTTCTTCTTTTAATAATGATATTATTTTCCTGTTTCTTTGTGTGTCTACTAATAGTTGATTAATAGACATTGTGGGTAGTACATTGTAGAAACCTCTTAGTTTTATCTTTCTCTGAAGGTTGCTTCTTTTGCAATGGCAGGCAACTAAATTACTGACAGATCACTTGGTCAAAGGGAAGCTTGGTTTAAGGCTTTGTTGGATGGGTTTACGTAAATTTGCTTTTAGTACTAGGATATATCCTTCAGTTCTGGGACATGATCTTTATTCCTAAGTTGTGATCTTAATAAGATTTCAGTGTATAACTCAAGGTGTTTTCCAGGCCTCTATCACTCTGATTGAATTCCTAACTCTGTGTCCCAAGTGGCAGGCAGCTTCTGAAATCATTGATTAGCTCCTTTAATCTTTTAGCTTTTGTTTCTCTGTACCTCTTAGAATTTGTCTTCAGCTACGTGTAGTTCAAGAGTCAGCTAAGTATTTTAGCAGTGTATGTACTCAGATTTTGGACTTCCTCTCCTTTGGATTCCTCCATTACATGATTCCTCCTTCAATTTCTTAGAAGCCTAGGACTCCAATCATTGACTAATCCCAACAAAACTACTGTGTTTTGATACAGCTTTATCACCTAGATAAGCAGATCTGGAAACTCTCCTCAAGGGTAAAAACAAACAACCATCACAAAACAGATAAATGTGGATCTCATCCTATATAGTTTCTTTTTTTCGCATGTCCTAACTCCTCTACTTACTTCCTAGTCTCCAGCATTTTCAAGCTTTTCCCCAAACATTTTCAAACAGGTTTTTAATATTTTGTCTAGCAGTTTAAATTGTTATGGGTAGAAGAGTTTTCTGACACAAGCTACTCTGCCATTACCTGAAACCAAAACTATTTTAGTATTTTTGTTAGAGTTTGGAATGGAATTTTTACTATTGTCTCAGAATTGTGGCTGAAGTCCCAAAGGTCAGTATAGTATGTACCAAATAATCTCTATATGTTCACCAGACCTAATGTGGGTAGCAGAACTTCTAAATTAAGGAAGAAAATCACAAGAGAACTACTAAGGGATTGGGAGTGACTATAAGCAGGAAAAAGTGGTAAATCATTTTTTGGTTGGATAGCTCCTTAGGCGATACAATTGCTGACCTGTCTGTGGCCTGTTTGTACATAAAAAGGAATAGGACTAATAAGACAGCAATTGAGTTAAAATATAACAAGTTCAAATTTGTGTCCTGCTGAGTTCAGACTGTTTAATATACTGTGTACATCATATTCATTGAATCATGAGGATCTAAGATAATACATGTGAAAATGAAATATTCAATGGTCTCAGACAGGAGCGAGCTTTGTTAAAACAGATTCTGGAATGGATACCACAATCTGGTTGTTCCTACTGCAAGACCATTCGACTGAACCATATATGCTAGGTATCTGTAGTGTTGTCAAAATACTTACTCTTTAACAATTGATTTTTATAGACAACGTTGCTCCCTTCCAATTTCCTCTCAGATTGCTAGCTGCCTACTCTGTATGGAAGAATCTAGTTCTTTGACCCCTTTCTTCCATTTGGTCTTTCCTATAATCACCCCTTATAGGGAGGGAGTTTTGAAATCTAATTATGCATTGAAGTTATGCTGAAGCAGGGATCAGTATAAGCAAAAGAATAATGCCCCACTCTAAAAAATGTGAGAACACTGGGTAAACAATTTTCTTGCCTTCATTACAAGGGGGTCTTAGAGCTCTCTGGCCCTTGAAACTAATAGGTAGTAGCAGTTAAACCAAGGCCTTGACCAGGGTATGTGAAGGATAGGAAGAATGAAAGAAGGCTAAAATGAAAAGCCTTTGAGGATGCTGATCTTAGGTAAACTTTGTACAAACTGAAAGACGAACAAATGGAGTAATAAAATATATGAAACCCAATAATCTGAATTCAAGCAAATTAATGAATAATATAGGGGTCTCTGTAGGAACTGACTGAGCAAGTTTCCAGATTCTGTGGGGCATAACTGCTATTTACATGCATAACATTGTAGTCATGTTAGAGACTTTATATCAGATAGTTGTGTTCAAATTTAAGCTTTCATGAGCTAGCTACGTGAAATTAGAAAATCTCATTTTTTTCTCATCTGTAAATGGAGTTAATAATGGTATTTGGGTTATAAAAATGTTATCAAGAGTAAATGATATAAAACGTAAAAATTTTAGCACAATGCATAATTGAGTAGCAAATGATCAATAATTATGACCTATAATTATCTTACTGTTATAAATATAACCCACATGACTTTCTCCCTCACTTCTTTCATGTCTTTATTTAATTTAAACATTTTTTTATTTCAAATTAGGCCTTTTTCTGGCTGCCTATTTAAAATTCTAATACCTCTTAGTCTTTTATTTCCTTTCCCTGCTTTGTTTTCTTCATAATTTTAACATGATTATACTACATTTTACTTATATTGCTTAATTTTTGTATCCTACCATAATAATGTAAGATCTATTAGGGCAGGGATTATTTTACCTATTTTAAACATTGTTGTATCCCCAGAGCCTATGACCTCATACAGAGTAGGCACTCAGGTGCTCAGTAAGTATTTGTTGAATGCATGAATGGATGAGTGATAACAAAATTTGGTGTGATGAGGTGATGTAGACCTCCTTCTCTCTAATCTGAGCATACTCGTATTCTTTGTTCTCATTGGCAGCTGAGTTCTCTCTGGGTTTCTTGTATTATGAAAATAGAGAGGCACTGTAATTTCCACTTGACAAAAAGTCCATTATATTGTAAAGGGATAATACTTTTGAAATAGTAACTGTTGCCTTTTCCTTTTGTATTTCCTCTAAACCTGACCTATTTCCCATTTGGTCAGGAGCCAGAACTTGCCACATCCATGACTTAGGAAAATATTGTCACAACAAAAAGAGTAAATGTTCAGGTTTCAAAATCATAGGACTCAAGGGAACTCGAAGCTATGAAAACATATGGCAACTCAGAGCAAGGTTTCCTTTCCCTGTAACTAAAATAGATTCCTTGGGCTATGGGGAGGTGGACAGTTTGAGGTGGAATCTACAATGAGTAGGAGAAAATGGTTTTTAAAAAAGGAAGCCCTGCACTCAGAAGTTGACTCAGACTCTATCTTGGCATTGGGAAAAACAAATGGATTTGATGATTCAAGTAGGGAGAGGACCTGTGATTTGTTTTCTAGGTAGTGATCAATGAAGAAGAAAGTCTCTAGGGTAGAGGTGAGGGTGGTCTTGTGAGCTATTCTCTAACTTTGCAGTTATGTTCATGTTTTATTATCAGTGCCCTTCACTAGAATGTAAACTCCACAAGGGCAAGGATCTCTGTATGTTTTGTTCACTAATCTATCCCAAACAAGTAAAATAGTGCTTGCAGAGAGTAGTTGCGTATCTATAGGTATTTGTTGAATGATTGAATTGAATGCATTCTACTAGCTGACTTCTGCCCTCTCTTTTATTTCTGTTATTACATGACACAGAATTTTATGATTTTGCCATATTACATCGTCTCATTTCCTATTTGAATTTATTTAAAATCGAGAAATGCAAAATGAGTAAGAGTCTTTAATAATTTTGGAGAATGGAGGGGGAAGTTTTAAAGAGAGCTTCTGACTCTCACAATATTTATGGAATTCACACAAAAGCAGTGGGGGTAAGAGAAGGCTCAGTACTCCTCTCATCTTTGTCTGACTTGGTGTTATGTGAATCTTTCTTCACATCTGAATCATAATGAATGGACATAAATAAATATACAGTTGCCAATAGGTAGAAGGATCTGTAAAGAGAGTTTAGGGAAAAGTAAGTAGACATAGACATGACCGTGTCATTCTGGTACCAAAACAAATGTTATACTCAGAAAGGCCACTGAGAATATTGCCTAAGGAAGGTGAATGCTTTGGACCTTTTGATAGTTTTAAATTGTCTTTCTTTGTGCAGGGATTTAACCAAGCATCTCTGTAGAATTTCAAAAGAGAAAATGTGAACTTAAAAGTCCAAATCAAAGATAAAACTATTCACTTGTCTTGGTGTATTGATTTCATATATTCATAGAAAGGAGATTTTTTTTTAAAGGTGTTAATCTTGTTCATATTACATCAATAGTGTAAAGGCTGAGAGAGCACCAGGGATGTTTAGAGGCCAATTCCACTACATCTAAATTACTTTGCCCAATAAAATGTCACAACATGTGTGCTTGAATGCGACCCCTGAACTCATCACAGCTCAGTCAATTAACCTTTTCAGGTACATTTAAAACAATTTCCAAGTATCTATGCTCTCACCAATAATTCTAATCAGTTGTTTAGATAACTGATGGAAGTAGAAGCACTCTGATTTGGCTATCACCGCTATGTACATGATTATGGTCCAGAACTAAAAACATTGCATCTTTCTGTGGACTGACACATGCACATTCAACCCTTGCATTCTGTTTCTTTGATAATAGTACAACTTACCTTATCACTTAGGCTAAAATAATAAATACATAAACTTTTAAAAAGTCAACTTAAATCTCATTATTTCTATCCAATAAAAGTCCTTCTGATTTTTTTAATCTTCTGATATTCCTTCTATTTATGCGTCCCCTACTCAATTTGCACTGCCATTGTTATTTGGAAGTCTTTGATTCACATCTGCCTGGTTTATTGCCAAGGAATTGCATCATCATGATACAGATGTTCTGAGCCTCGTTCCTTTGATACAGTTATTTTGGCAGCTGGGAAGTTTTCGCGTTACCAATCAGATATGGAAGTACATGAAACATTTTGGATCTTCTCAGCAAGCACAATTAGCCAACAAGTGGAAATCAACTCCCATCTAAGGTGCAATGGCTAGGAACCTAGATAGAAAGCAGCATTCTGGCAGAAATGTGGCATATCCAATCACAACAAACCACTGAAACAACTGGATGCCTCGATACTCCTGAGCCCAATTGGTAGGCAGTTAGGCAGGAAGTGGGCAATGAACCAGAAAATGAAGAAAGGACACATTGACACAGTTGACAGAAAAATCAGCCATTTCTTCCACGTCCTAAGATCTGCAACCCATTTTACCTGGTAATAAACCCAATGAGGCTTTGGAGATGGGGTATGGTCATGGATTGCTAGATAATTCTCTGATGGGCACAGGTTTTAACAATGCAGGTAAGAAAATGATTTTCACTCCAAAAGAGTTCTGGTTGAAAGTAATTTCCAGAATATAGAACGCAAAATATACATGGAAAGCTCCCTGGTTCACACTGCCTCTGGTATGTCAAAAGATGAAGCTTTACACAAAAGCTCAGGGCTGGTGAGTATATTAAAGTAAAAATGGCAGCCATGTTTAAAGGCTGTATATTCTTTTTCTCTTGTAAAGAAGTAAATATTGGACAAGAGTGAAAAATAAAGACTACATGACTTAATGAGAGTTTTTCATAAAATGAAAGTGCCTTCTAGAAATAAAACATAATGTCAATGATTGGGATTTTTTAAAACAAATTTATTTAAGGACATGAAGGCCATTTTTCTCACACATAGAAGAGAGGAAGCATCTTTTGGCAGTCCTGAATGAGTAGCAGCACCAGCCCACTGACGCTCGATGATGCTAAGGCAGAGTGGTGGCCATCTTAAAAGCAGCCACTGAGGGTGTATGAGATGTAGAAGAGGAAGTTTGCCAAGATCACAGTCAGCCATGATAGGGTAAGGTTGTCTCAGGCCTTTTTTCTTAGGTGCACCAGTAACCCTACTGCCTTTGTGCAACTTCCATAAATGTTGCAAAAGTCAGAAGCCCTCTTTAAAACTTCCCCCTCCATTCTGCAAAATTATTAAAGAAGGCTCTGATTCGTTTTGCTTGTCTCGATTTTAAATAAATTCAAATAGGAAATGAGATGATGTAGTATGGCAAGATCATAAAATTCTGTGTCATATCATAATAGAAATAAAAGAGAGGGAAAAAATCAGCTAGCAGAATGCATTCAATTCAATCGTTCAACAAATACTTATAGATACGCAACTACTCTCTGCAAGCACTATTGTTTGGGATAGATTAGTGAACAAAACATACAGAGATCCTTGCCCTGTGGAGTTTACATTCTAGTGAAGGGCACTGATAATAAAACATGAACATAACTGCAAAGTTAGAGAACAGTTCACAAGACCACCCTCACCTCTGACACCATTTGCATGTTTGGGGGACAGAAGACACTCTCAGATTTGATACTTTATTAGAATTACAGAATTCACTGAAGGCTATTATGCTCATGGTTATGGTTCATTGCAGTGAAAGGACACAGACTGAAATGAGCGAAGGAAGAGAATGCGGCCAAGTCCAGGAGGATCTCCAACTATGGAGCTTCCTGCCCTCCTCTCTCAGTGGAGTCATGGACAGTTATCTCCTCCCAGCAGTGATATGTAATACTAATCCCTGAGTATTGCCAATCAGGGAGGCTCATTCAAAACTTGATATCTGGAGTCTCTATGGGGGGTCCTATCATTTAGACATGGTTAATTGACCATGTAGTTCACCCATCATCCAGCCCCTTTGAGGTTGAGTTAGTACTCTGTGACTCTACCATAAATCACATAGTTAGACTGTGGCATGGCTCAGAGCCCCCAGGTAACAGACACTTTTATTAGGCAGGAGGATCCAAGGGTTTAGAGATTACCTCCCAGAAACTAAGGGCAAATGCAAGACCTCTCTTTGGTCAAGGATAAATTCTTTACCACACAATAATACGTAAGTATATTATATTGAGTATTGAGTGTTAGACGATGATAAGTATTAGAGAAAGTTTTTAAAAATAGAGCAAGTTAAAGGAAACTGGGAATGTGTGTGTCTTCAGGGTGGGAGGCAAGCACAATTTGCCTTATTGAACACCGTGTTCAGGACAGGCCTCATTGAAAAGGTGACATTAGAGCAAAGAGTTGAAGGAGAGGATTTTTAAGATAATGAAACCAAGGTCCAGGAAGGGACACGACTTATCTGAGGCCAACTGAGATCTGCTGCCTTTTACATGGAGTTGAGCAAAAACATTGTTCCACAGAATATTGTACAAGTTTCCGGCTGGCATGGTAACTGGTCAGTTTTTACTCAAAGTTAAAGAGACTTTGGCAGTATAATCACAGACACGTTAGTAACAGAAGTTGATAAAGAGAGTCAGGAGCTGGTCCAAAATAAATTAAAGTTCTGAAATCTAAAAGAAAGCAAGGTAAGACGCAGAAGGAGCAGACAGGCATCACAACCCAGGAGAATGGCCTGTACAAATTAGTTCATACACATTTCACACAATGTTGTGTGTGTGTTGGGCTGTGTCTACACTTCAGTCATCCTCTATGGTTGTCTATGGGGATAACCATAATGTCATTAACCCTTTTCCTAGAATGTCCTCTCCCCTTTCTTTTGGCCAATTCATAAGAATATGACAAGACCCAGTTCATACATCTTCTTCAATTATTCCCAGTCCCATTCTTCCTTAGCATCTTGAAGTCACTTCTATAGAACTTGCAGTATTGTATTATGGTCTTGCAGGTTTTAACAATGGTTAAACTGTAATCTTATAATTAGTGAGAACCAAATTTTATTTATATTTGTATCCTTAACACCTGTTGCCCAGGAAGTGTTCGGTAAACGTGTGTGTGAAGTGAGTAAGTGATTTCTTGAATCCATGAAGGACCTCAAAGTGATTGTTACTTGTTATATACGTCAGATACAATCTCAGAAAACAGAATTCAGTGATACGAACACTGTTAGGTATGAGAAGATATGGAATCAGAGTAGAGGTGACATAAACCTGGCAAGAACAGAGATTGGTAGACCTGGAAAGCTAACAGGTGCTGCGGTCCCTACTCTGTGGTTAATTATTTAGAGCTCTAGAAATAATTTTGGGTGGGGTTTTGTCTAAATCCTTTTGTGCTGTCTTCTAAGATTAATCAGTCATTTTTTGATGCAGTAATTTATTTATTTATATAACTATTCTTTCCTGTAAACCAGGCATTCTGTTAGGTGCTGGGGATACAAAAAATGAAGAAGACACAGCCCTGGTCATTTTGAAGAGAACAATTTAGTCTTAGATTTTAAGGGAACAATTGACATGAAGTCAATCACAATATAGTCTGATATGTACAAAGTGAGGCAGGACTAGAGCAGAAAGTAGGTGTAATTTCACTCATTTTATTTCAATAATGCCTACTGAACAGTCAAATATAGAAACAATGGCACTGAGTGCATACAGGGGAACCATTCTAACTTTTCTACTCTGGCTCTTTTCATGCAATTAAAGTCAACTAAATTGAATTTTAGCTCCCCTGTACCAGTTCTGTGATTGCGGACAAGTGTTCTAAGCAGTAGTTTCCCGATTTATGAAATAAATATAATGTCTACCTCAGAAAACTTCAGGAAGAATAATTTTGAATATATATATATATATATATATATATATATATATATATATATAGTCTCCTAGAGTATGTCTAATAGACTTCAAGTATGTGACGTTTATTATAGTTCACATTATCTTTGATATCAATATCAAGATTTAGAAATTGCAGCCCACAGATGATTATGAAAAATGTACATTTTAATGATGTCCAAACCACATATTTCTACTGTACAAGAAAAGTGATCATTGTTTGAGTGACTAAGAATATTAGGGTTCTCATGTTAAAAGGAAATGCTGTTATTATAATCCTATGCCTAGCAGAAACCCTTTCTATTAGTGTATGCCTTGGTTCTGACAATATGGAAAATAACATTTTGGCTTTTCTGTCGTCAGAATACATTGCACAAAAAGATGTTACATACTAGTAATGCTCTATACATTTCAAAGGTCAGATCTCTATATGGCGATGTTATATTTTACATGTTCTTTTAGTCAGGGTACATAGGCCTTGCTGTATAACTGACTTTTTTTTTAAGTCATCCTGTTTCATTCAGAAACAAAAACCCAGATATGTAGTACATAATAAAAAGTCAATTTTCTAGAGGTCAGAGAAAAAGTGAAGTATCACATTAATGATAGTTCAGTGAAAATGTATTTTTAACCCTCCTGTCATGCATTTTAGTGGTAGTACAATTTATTTAAGCAACATGTCCTTAAAGGGAGCTGCATCGTACATCTTATGTTAAAACATTCCAGCAGGCTGGTTTTATGAAAAGCCCCTGTTACTGGCTTTTAACCCTCTAAAATCCCCAATATATTAGCTTTTCCAAGTCCAAGTTCACTGTGTTTGAGCAATAATTATATAATATACTTACCCATATTTATATATTCATTTTTATGAATATTCTTCTATTTTAAATCAAATTAGAAGACTGTCTTAGAAGATATTGTGTTCTCTGTACAAAAGCCAAAAATAAAACATTGAATTTTAAGAGAAGCATTTTTTCAAGAAAAGATACAATTTATTTGGAAATTTCCCAAATTAATGTATTATTTTTCTTAAAATATTGCAGCTGTACTTTTTATGAATGCTAAACATAACTTTCTGATGATCACTGGGCTTAGTGGCACATGTTATGACTAGCACTATTTTTCAATGTCTGTTGCATTACAAAAAGCTCCAGTTGATCCTTGCGTGCAATGTGGTTTGTCTCTTTTGAGCTCCTAGGCAACAATAACCTCTCATCATGATTACAGAGTCTCTTGCAGAAAGACGGTCCTAATCCCAGTGCTCCATCAACTCCGTAGTAATCTATTCCAATCAGTATTTGATGGATTTGACAGGCCATCTCTAGCCAAGTGAGACAGAATCAGGCAGGTCGAGCAACTTAGAGGTCTGCTGCAAAATATTGGGGAAAATCTTTGTGCTACATCAAAAATTACACACACTGTAATGTCTTCTGGTCTCTTCTGTTAACAGGGAACAGATATGAAAATTTTCCAGATCCACAGTTCAAAATATCACCATTATTTTCATCATTGGACAAATTCACTTAACATTAAAAATGAAAGATAACCTGGTATTAGAGTTAATCAACAGCAATATTTTAAAGTTATTAATTAAGCTAATTGTTTCAATGCATGAATTCTGCTTAGTGTTTTTTATTTTTCTAACACAGGCATAAACAAATCCCTGACTTCTGAAAATCATGAATCAAGTCTCACAATTCAGTTTTCAAAGGCATACATCAATAAATAAACAAACAAATATTTATGTTTGTATAAAAGTCTTCTCCAACGCTGAAGGTCGGAAATATGTAATATTTTATGTAATATGTCACATCTGAGCATTTCGTTTTAATTAGGGAAGATTAGTCTCATTTATATGTTTTTCCTAATTTCCAGGAACAGAAATTAGAAACCTGTAATTTCTCAATACATATTTATTGCTATAGCCGATAATAATCATATATATATATACACACACACATACATATAGTAAAAACAGTGTACAAAGTGTCTTCTGGAAGAGACAGAATCAAAACTTAAAATTTATAGATAATAAGCAGTGTTTCATGTTTTCATCCTAAAGACAAAACAGAGCTGCGAATTTGAAGTATTTCTTAAGATAAAATAGAAGTGATGTGTAATAACATTATCCTATTTCAGAAGCCTTTGTTCTTTTTTAAATATACACCCTGGCAACTTACATGAAGTATGTTTGATTCAACTGCATTTGAAAGATTTCAACATATTCCATGTAGTAGAATGAAAACAACTTACTAAATGTACTCCACTTTTAATGTCTGATAAAAGCAAGTTTAGAGAAATTTATGAAGGGACATCAGTTTAAAGTGTTTACATTTCTTGTTCTACTATTTCCTGACTTCCCCCCAAGAGGTCAGCTGATTACCATGACTTCACAGCAAGATTTAAATTTTTAAAAAAATCCTACACTTTCTATCCTTCTTTGCCTTCAGGGTAGATTCTACACACTGGCTGTTAATCTAAAAGTTTTATCTAAGATTTCAAAAAGTAGCCTCACCTGTGATGTGAAAGTAGCATAACCTCAGGACACTACCATGTTTCCCTGAAAATAAGACCTAGCTGGTTCATCAGCTCTAATGCATCTTTCAGAGCAAAAATTAATATAAGACCCGGTCTTATTTTAATATAAGACCGGGTCTTTATAATATAATATAATATAATATAATATAATATAATATAATATAATATAATACCCAGTCTTATATAATAGAAGACCGGGTATAATATAATATAATATAATATAATATAATATAATACCAGGTCTTATATAAGACTGGCTATAATAATAAAATAATATAGTATAATACAATATATAATACTGGGTCTTATATTAAAATAAAACTGAGTCTTATATTAATTTTTGCTCCAAAAAACGCATTAGAGCTGATGGTCTGGCTAGGTCTTATTTTTGGGTAAACACGGTAACAGGGATTTCCATTTTCTCTATGAGAACGTAACTCCCAGAAGCAGAATTCCTGTACAACTGTATCTTGAGTCTTCAGTGGCCACATGAGTAAAAGAGTGTACATCTTAATACCAGCATCTGTTCCTATTCCTCTCCCCAGCACTAAGTGGTAGAACTTGCTTGAAATACCTGGAGGGTGGTAGGAGGGTATTTGGTTAAAAATGCATTGGAAGCGAACTATTTTGTAGCAGCACTGAAATGGGTCTTTGTTATCATGTACCGGCCATAACCTTTTTATATGCTAATATCCTTTATTATTGGATTTCTGCCCCGGGCTCATTCTCAACCAGTAGTGATTGGAGACTATTCTTTGGATTGGATCAGGTTTGGCAATTTAATCACTGGAGTACATAGCCAAATTCCCTACTGCCCATAATAAAGAAAGTAACTGGTTTTAATGAAAGAACCCGTCATATAATAAAGGTAAAATTTAAGGAATACTAGGTAATGTGTCTGGTTTGGTAAACACCAAATAGATTTTGCTGTGATTGGGTAAGTAAGAATATGTTTAAAAGCTATTTAGTAAGATAGATCTAAGGCAAGCACGAGAAGCAGAAAGGAAAATGCCACAGTCAACCTGTCAAAAAGATTTGGCATATTTGGCATATCCTTGTTTTCTTCTTATCTCAGGAAAAAAAATGCCTTTTAAAAAGTTTTCTTTTCTTTTTTTTTTAAACTGACAGAAAACGTAAACAACTTCTTCCCTGGACTTTTCAGTCATCATTTTTGTGTTTATCAATTTCGTCAAGCTTCACAGATGAAAATTGTAGAATTGTTACTGGAGCACCAGTATTGGGCTAAGGTTAGAGGAAGCGCCTCACTTAGCAATTAGCCACTTAACAGATTCCTTCCACTTACTCGGAGACTGAGAGCACAGCTTAGGTAGAAAACAGCCCCAAAGAAGCAGACTAAGGTGGCTGAGCTGTGTCATTCCACCCTTGACCACACACATGCCATTGCAGCCCCGCAGAACCTTGAACTGTACCTGCCAGAAATCTGTATTCGACTCCTGCATCGACTCCCACAGCCTTTCAAGAAGTTCTGTGGCTGAGCACAACCAAGATTAATATGTGCTGAAAAATAAAATGCCCTGACCACATTTTTGTCTGACCTTTGCACAGTTAAATAAAAATATTTCCTCACTGGGAGTTTTTGGCTTCATGTCAGGTTTGTAGAAGGAGAAAAAAAGAAGCCCGCACAGCATAAGGAGAAAGGGACACTCATAAGTAAACCTTGACAAATAGTAGTAGAGAAGTGATTCCAGTCAGGTTTCTCTCCCCTTCTTCTCCTCTGCACTTGGTGTTCTACTCTGGGGCAGAATAACTGATGGAAAATTACGTCTGTAGGAAACTTGAATATTGCCTTAAAATGCCAATCAGGCAAGGTTGGGAGCAGACAGCAGAAGCTTTATTTCATTTTATTTTGCTCTGGAATGCTTTGTATGTCAAAGCTCTGTGGCTCTGGGTGAGTGGGAGGAAATCAGACTTGTTAAAAGTTAACCTTGAACAAAGAAAACAACAAAAACATCATGTTGTCTGCTCTCCTGAAAGCTTTCTCAGGGACCGAGCTAAGCTAAAACAATTGCCGTGAAGTATGTGGGTAACACAAATGCAAAGGCCTTCTCTTACTTCCTCGCCTCTCACAGAGGTTCTTCATAGTCCATTTATTTCTCCTCCTCCTCCTTCTACTCCTTTTTCTCCTTCCAAAGTGCCTCAGGGTAGCAATACCTGCTAGTAGCAAGAAGATTCACATTCCCTTTGTCTTGTGAACACAGGGAAGGCTTTAAGAGCTAAGCTGGGTCCACCAGTGGCCAGGCTGCTCCCTTCTGTCCAATCTTTCATCTGTGGAACTTTGGGGGACTCTACTGTCACTTTCTTCTGAGGGTGATTTTAGGAAAAGAATAAGCAATGCATGTAGGTCACCATGTGTAGAAGCCATGAGGAGAGAGGGAAACACACTGTTGATCTGAGAGGGGCCACATAGGAGGGCTGCGGTTGGTTTCATGCGGCAATGGGGACTCCTACTGTGTGGCCCGGTGGGAGTTTAGACTCTGTCTGGCCTGCGGACCTAATCTTGGATTTGTGTAGGGATATTGCCTGATCACAGGAAGCGGAAGCCAGGATGTGGCCCACAGTCAGTAAAGAGATTGGGGGAGGGGAGAAGCAAGAAATACTTAACAATGTTAACAGCAAAAGCAATCTCATTTTGAATAGAAACGCTTTCAACTTGTTTTGACTATTAGAAGAAAGCCAAATAAGAAAATAAATTTTAGTTCATTTTTTCCCTTTCCTCCTTCCTTTCTTTCTTTCTTCCTTCCTCTCTCTCTCTTTCTCCCTCCCTCCTTCCCTCCCTCCCTCCCTTCTTCCTTCCTTCCCTCGCTCCCTCCCTCTCTTTCTTTCCTTCTTCCCTTCCTTCCTTCCTGCTTCTCTTTTATAAGTAATAGAGAATAAAGTTGAATATATTTGACCTTCAGAAATTTAAGTCATTGTCCAGTTCTAATGGGAACTTACTTTTTTAAAACATGGAAGTTTTGGTGATCCAGTTTAGTGGGTTATTTGCTGTTTCTATGCATGTGTGTCTTTGTTTCCCCAGCAGAGTAATCACAGCATGCTTTAGTTGAAAATTATTTTTTGTTATAAAATATCCCTGGGACCATTTGGTGAGACCTGAGAATAAAAGATGTGATGAGATAAGTACTTCCCTGCCATTGGCTTATCTAAAGCGTCAAATTAGCTGTCCTGTCACAAGAAAAATGGAAGCTGTAGCCACAAAACATTATTCCAGCAGCAATCTGAAGGGTCCCTTGATATATTAAGATCGTTAATAATAAGATGTCCTGCATTTCTTTTTGGGTTTTTAGGTAATGTGAGGATTATTTGATTTGGAAAAAAAAAATATTTCCTGTGGATGGTTGTTTACTAAATTAAGTTTGGCATTTTGTAGAAATATTCTTCTTAATCATTAAAATAATTCACATTGCCAACACAGCTTTTAAAGAATAAATTGAACGTACTTTGGGCTAATTAACAAGAAAAATTACTTCATAGCCTGGAAATAGAGATTCTTCTGTTTTTGTTTTTTTTTTTCTTTTCAAACCCAGACGTCTTCTCAAAAGGAATGGTTCTGCTAGCTTGGGTCAGTATGCTCTCCTTATTTTTTTCCCCACGAGGAAACATTAATCAGATTCTAATTACTGTCTTCAGCTTGTCAGGAGGTGAATGGAAGTTTCATGAAGAGTCTAAGAGAATTTGTAATCTCTAGCATGGGGAATTGAATAAACACATTAAATGTGGAAAGTTAGTCACCAGGGTAATGGGTTAGGAAGAGCATTTAACTATGTTCTGCTAAAAATAATATATTTTTTAGGAGCTCAAAGAGACATGGTAGGGCTTTAGCCAAACTACCTGCATTTCTTTTTGCCTCAGAATTTGGGCTTTTAATATACGAGTATATAGAGACTATCAGTTTTACATAAAGTTCAGAGAAAAATTAATGTTTATCACAATTCAACAAAATACAATCTTTAAAAGTAATATATTATTAAGACGAATAAAACTGCAAACTTACACTAATGTATCTCTTTCCACTTGATGATGTATAGGTTGAGTCAGTCCCATTCAGATGTTTTTTTGTTTTGTAAGTTATTTCTCTTAAGATAGAAAATTATTCATTTTTATAGGTCATTGAGAATGTCAGCAAGTGCATCATGACTGTAAGGCAGTTCTGCATATTTTTAGATCAAACATTAACCTGAAATTATGGAGAAATTTCTCACTGATGATATAAGTTAACATTCATACCACATTTAAAAAATGGAAGCTTGAATGTTATTAACTTGAGAAATAGTAGCAAATGAATCCTCAATTTCCTCCTCGGTTACAGATAATTTAGAAACATATTCATTCATATGCTGGATATAGTTTGTATGTTGCCCCAAACCATTATTATTGATTTCCTTCACTAATATGGAGAGGAAATCACTAATATCAGAGAGTGAAATCTTAGATGATTGAAGAATCTGCATCACAGCTCACTTTTTTTAAGAAACCTTATTATATTACATATCAAATTAAAAGCTTTGCTATTTCATCCCTTATCTTATAAGTTGAAACTATTTAAGATATTGCTGTATTGCTGAGGCATACCACTTGATCAAGCCAACTGAAAGTATGGGCATGGTCCTTACCAGAATGACCATGTACATGAAGAAATGTTTTTGTCACTTACTATAGGAATACCTTGGAGATATTGCGGGTTCAATTCTAGATCACTGCAGTAGAGTCAATATTGAAATAAAGCAAGTCCCACAAATTTTTTGGTTTCCCAGTGCATATAAAAGTTATGTTCACACTATACTGTAGTCTATTAAGTGTGCAATAGTTGTATGTCTAACAAACATGTACCTACCTTAATTAAAACATACTTCATTGCAAAAAATGCTAACCATCATCTAAGCCTTCATCAAATTGTAATGTTGTTTGCTAGTGGAGGGTCTTGCCATGATGTTTGTTGTGACTGATCAGGGTCATGGTCGCGGACGTTAGGGTGGCTACGGCAGTTTCTTAAGACAACAATGGAGCAATTTGCCACATTGATTAACTCTTTCAGGAGCAATTTCTCTGTAGCACGCGATGTTGTTAGCTAGCATTTTACCCACAGTAGAACTTCTTTCAAAATTGGAGTCAGTCCTCTGAAACCCTTCTGCTCTTAATCAACTGAGTTTATATAATTTTCTGAATCCTTTGTTGTCATTTCAATAATCTTGCCAGCATCTTCACCAGAAGTCAATTCCATCTCAAGAAACCACTTTCTTTGCTCATCCCTAAGATACAACTTCTCATTCATTCAAGTTTTGTCATGCAATGGCAGCAATTCAGTCACGTCTTCAGACTCCACGTCTAATTTTAGTTCTCTTGCTTTTTCACCACTTCTGCAGTTATTTCCTCCACTGAAGTCTTGAACCCCTCAGAGTCATCCATCAAGGTTGGAATCAACTTCTTCCAAACTCCTGTAATGCTGATGTTTTGACCTCTTCCCATGAATCATGCATGTTCTCAATGGCATCTAGAACACTGAATCCTTTCCAGAAATGTTTCAATTTACTTTGCTGAGATGATCCATCAGAGGAATCACTATCTATGGAAGCTATTGCCTTAATGTATTTCTTAAATAATAAGACGTGAAAGTAAAAAAATCACTCCTTGATTTATAGGCTGCAGAACGGATGTTGTGTTAACAGGCATGAAAATGACATTACTGTGTTTCCCCGAAATTAAGACCTAGCCAGACCATCAGCTCTAAGGCATCTTTTGGAGCAAAAATTAATACAAGATCTGGTATTATATTATATTATATTATATTATACCCAGTCTTATATTATATAAGACCTGGTCTTATATAATATAAGACCAGGTCTTATATTAATTTTTGCTCCAAAATACACATTAGAGCTGATGGTCCCGCTAGGTCTTAGTTTCGGGGAAACACGGTAATCTTGTTGTATATCTCCATCAGAACTCATTGGTGGTCACTGCATTGTCATTAAGCAATAATATTTTGGAAAGAATCTTTTTTCTTTCCTGAGCAGTAGGTCTCAACAGTGGGCTTAAAATATTCAACAAGCCATGTTGTAAACAGATGTACCCTCATCCAAGCGTCGTTGTTCCATTTATAGAGCACAGACAAGTAGATTTAGCATAATTCTTAAGGGCCCTAGAATTTTTGAAATGGTAAATGAGTATTGGCTTCAAATTAAAGTCACCAGCTATGTTAGCCCCTAATGGGAGAGTCAGCCTGTCCTTTGAAGCAGGCACTGACTTCCCTTCTCTAGCTTTGAAATTTCCCAATGGCATTTTTTATAACATAAAGCTGTTTCACCTCCACTGAAAATCTGTAGTTTAGTATAGTGACTTTTATTAATTATGTTAGCTAGCTTTTCTGGATAAGTTGCTGCAGCTTCTGCATCTGCACTTGTTGCTTCACCTTCCACTTTTATGTTATAGAGATAGTTTCTTTCCTTAAACATCATGAACCAATCTCTGTTAGCTTCAAACTTGTCTTCTGCAACCATCTCACTTCTCTCAGGCTTTGTAGAGTTAGAGAGTTAGGGCTTTGCTCTGGATTAGTCTTTGACTTAAGACAATTTTGTGGCTGTTTGATCTTCTATCCAAATCACTAAAACTCAGCAACAAGGCTGTTTTGCTTTCTTATCATGTGTTTATTCACTGGAACAGCACTTTGAATTACCCTCAAGAACTTTTCCTTTGAATTCACAACTCGGCTAACTGTTTGACCCAAGAGGCCTGCTTTTCCACCTATCTCTTCTTTTGACGTGCTTTCCTCACTAAGCTTAATCACTTTTAGCTTTTTGTTTAAAGTGAGGGACGTGCAACTCTTCATCTCACTGGAACACTTAGAGGCCATTGTAGGGTCTTTAATTGGCCTGATTTCAATATTGTTGTGTGTCAGGGAATAGGGACAGAGAGGGACAGAGATGGGGAAACAGACAGTCGGTGGAGCAGTAAGAACACATACAACACACAACACTTATCAGTTAAGTTTGCTTTCTCATATGGGTGAGGTTTGTGACACCCTAAAACAATCATAACAGTAACATCAAAGAGCAATGATCACAGATGACCATAAAAATACAATAATAATAAAAAGTTTGAAATATTGTGAGAATTACCAAATTGTTACATGAAGTGAGCAAATGCTGTTGGAAATGGTGTCGATAGACTTGCTCGATGCAGTATTACCACAAACCTTCAATTTGTAAAAAATACTATATTTTTGGAGTTCAGTAAGGGGATGTGCAATAAAACAAGGTATGCCTGTATTCATTTCAAACAGTCTTGAGTGTACCATTCTCCTTGGCTGCTTCCATATTTCAGTGTTGATGCAAAATTTTTGTTGTTGTTGTTATTTTGGACAGTCTCTAAAAGTGTATATTAAATGAGTTTGGTTTTATCATCTTCTAATTTCACCATTGTTCAACATTAAACTAACATTTGAAGGCATATATTGTTTACTAAAACAGTAACATAGTGTAGGGATTGCCATTCAACACAGTCTTATATTATTCATTGAACAACACCTGGCTTTGTTATCATATAACTGCTTCGTGAGCACTGATTTCAGTGCACATTTCGTAAGTTACATCATGACTTATAATAACATTGTTAGCTAAAAAAAAGTCTTCCTCCATAGTATGGACTTTTGGTAGTGTTTAAAAAATTGTTTGCCAAGTACTTCTTCCCTATATTTACCACACTTATACCAAGAGCTCTTGTTTTGAGTTAAAGGCACTTGAAAAACAGCAAATAAAAGAAAAATACTCCACACTCCCCTCTTCTGAAAATCAAGAGATGAAATTCCTATATGAAAGATCTCTTCCTTACACCGAAGTGCAAGTAACATTCTTATCAGGGATGAGAAGCTGACACTGAGAGAAGGAACGTTAATGGTTCCATCCTCCTGTGAGATATCTAGCAGTATGATTTTCAACATTTTAAGCAAGTGATATTATGTGACATACCACAATCATTTAAGGTAGGGGTCTTGCCAGGATTCTAATCTGCTTTCTCTCAGAGGAGGATCTTTTTCATTTCATTTGTAGGTGGCTTTGCTTTTTCATATTCTTCTAAGCAGCACAACTTTGGATGATGTCCCTATAGTTTTGATTGTTTTTCTCTTCTTTTAGTGACGGAAGTCATGCATTTCACATTATAAAATTATTTTTAGGATTTGTTATATAAAAATTCAGTTGTTGACTAGAAAGTTTACTGTGTTGTGCTAAGAAAATTTTGGGGAAAGCCTACATGATTTCATTTCTTCAAATAGGGCTTAAGGTGCTAAGTACTAGCTGCTTATGAGAGTAGTGAGCAATACAGTCCTTGGAGAAGTTTTATATATATAAAACTACATTTTTTATCATGAGCCCATTAGCTAAAAAATAAAATAAACTAGAGCTGGAACCATTGGTACCATTTCCCTTTGCAGTTACTCCCACACTGTGGTTTTCTTAGGTTCTTCTGAGTAAGACTCTATAGTAACATAGCCCAGCTTTTCCCAGAATGGTTGAGGGGAGCTCCCAAACCTCTGTTTTAATTAAAATGAAGCAGCAGTATTGCTGTTCCAACGTGGCCCTGAAGGGGTTTAGAACATGCTGCCCCCAAATATGCTGCTCTGGCATATTGACTGTCTTGAGTTAAAGGCACTTGAAAACCAGCAAATAAAAGAAAAATACTTCACACTCCTCGCTTCTTAAAAGCAAGAGATGAAATTCCTATATGAAAGATCTCTTCCTTACACCAAAATGCAAGTAACATTCTTATCATTAGGGACGAGAAGCTGACACTGAGAGAATTCTATACACCAAGACCTTGTTAAAATCATTCTTTCTTAAGCCTCTCCGCATAGTTTAGTCACTTTTCCACAACTCCCTCTCTTTGTTCAACCTAATATAAAAGCAAGTAGGTTTTGCTATTTCTTTAGGTCTTTATTTCTTATGAGGGCTCCTGTGTCAAGTAAAACTTGTATTAAATACATTTATATGCTTTTCTCCTGTTTTCTGGCTGAGGTCAATTTAATTCTTAGCCTCAGCCAAAATGACGTAAAAGTTTGTCTCTCCCACAGCCCCAGTTTTACTGTGGGAAGATAGTGTACAAATGTACAAAAATGTCATAAACCCTGGACTGAGTACTTGAGTTAGTTCAAAATCCATTTTGATTATTTACTGTTAATTTGAATGTCTCATCTCTTTATATTTACAATGACTGTGATCATACTTATCTCAGTGGGTCGTTGTAAGCATCAATTATGAAATAAATTTCACCCCACTCTTGCCCCACACATGCTCTAAGAAGCTTGATTTGCTGGAAAGAGCTAAGCTGACATGGACTTGTAATTCATCCTGTGAATATATTTATTTGTCTTTATTTTACCAAGAATTCCATGAGAAAGCTGCAAAAATAAATACCACATGACATTTAATTTAGGTTTATGACACTAATGTTACCAACGTAAGGATGAGATTGCTTAAATAAATTGAAGTTAGAGCAATAACAAAGTTTTCAGCTGACAGGGACATGTTGATTTAAGAAGGCAGCATGGTTTTAGCTGGAGAGGACATTAGAGAATATAGTATTTAACTCACTTATATTACAAATAAAGAAACTGAGGCCAGGAATGTTTATTGACTTGTATTTTAGTGTCATTCCACCAGTCAGTGGGAGGCCAGTCCTAATGTAGTCTCTCTTGGGTGCCAGTTTAACTCTGTGTCCTTCAGTTGTGACTGTTACGGAAGACCTGTCTAGGGAGAAAGTTAGAGATGCTTAACTGGAAAAAAGTTAAAGAGATGCTGTAACTTGTAGTCTCTTTGAAAGATAAATCAAAATTGCCATGTGAATCATGAAATACGCTTCTGAATTTAGTAAAAATCTATTTCATTTTCATTTAGTTATCACTTTTTTTGTGGAAGAGACATTTAATTCTTTTTTCTTATTTATTTAATTAATTAAGTTTTTCAGCAGTTGCAATAGGTTTTATTTACTTATTTATTTGGGAGGCATGTGATTTTCATTTATTGTTGCAGAGGTTTGTAAACTTGCCAGCTAATTTTGACTAGAATATTATGAAAATCAGTTTGCATTCTTTTTGTGACATTCAATATTATTTTATAATAATTTCAGGTGTACAGCATAATGGTTAGACATTTATGTAATTTAAGAAATGATCTCTCTGACTATTCTGGTACCCAGCTGGCACTATACATAGTTATTACCACATTATTGACTTTATTCCCTGTGCTTTACTTTACATCCGCATGACTATTTTGTAAATACCAATCTGTACTTCTTAATTCCTTCACCTTTTCACCCTGTCCCACAACCTCTTTCATTTATCACCTTACCAAACCTAGTACCCATCTGATGCCATATATAGTTATTACAATATTATTGACTATATTCCTATGCTATACCCTACATCCCCATAATTACTTTGTAATAACCAATTTGCACTTCTTAATCCTGTCCCCTTTTTTCACTCACACCCCCTAACCCCCTCGTATCTGGCAACCATCAAAATGTTTTCTGTATCTATGAGTTTGTTTCTGGTTTATTTGTTTATTTTGTTCTTTAGATTCCACATGTAAGCAAACTCACATTGCATCTGTCTTTCTTTGTCTGACACTCCACTCAGCACAACACCCTCCAGGGCCACCCATGGCACCGTAGATGGCAGGAACACATTTCCTTCCATGGCCGAGTAATATTCCATTGCGTATATGTACCACTTCCTCTTTATCCATCATCCATCAACGGATACCCAGGCTGCCTCCACATGTTGGCCATTGTAAACAATGCTGCAGTGAACATATGGATTCACATGTCCCCTTAAATTATCATATTGGGTTTCTTCAGATAAATACTCAGAAGTGGTATTACTGAGTCTTTCTCTCTTATTTTAAAGTCTATTTTGTCTGGTATAAGGATTGTTACCCCAGTTTTTATTTTTTTAGTTTTTCATTTCCATTTTCATGGAATATATTTTTCCATCCCTTTACTTTCCATCTATTTGTGTCTTTCAATCTGAAGTGAGTCTCTTGTAGGCAGCATATGTGAGGGTTGTGTTTCTTATGCATTCTTCTGTACTATGTCTTTTGATTGGAGAATTTAATCCATTTACATTTCAGGGAATTGTCAGTAGATATGTAGCTATTGTCCTTTTATTATTCGTAATTTGATCTTTTTTTCCATGTTGAAGAAGTCCCTCTAACATTCCTTGTAATACTCGTTTGGTGGTGATGAACTCCTTTAGCTTTCTCTTGTCTGGGAAGCTCTTTATCTGTCCTTTGATTTTAAATGATCGCTTTGCTCTCATTTAAGAGTACCCTTGGTTGTTGGTCCTTGCTTTTCCTCACTTTGAATATTTTCTGTTTATCTCTTCTGGCCTGCGAAGTTTCTGTTGAGATATCAGCTGACAATCTTATGAGAGCTCCCTTATAAGTTACGAGTTGCCTTTCTCTTGCTGCTTTTAGGATTCTCTCTTTGTTTCTAAACTTTGCCATTTTAATATAATGTGTCTTGGTATAGGCCTGTTTGGGTTCATCTTGTTTGAGAATCTCTGTGCTTCCTAGACTTGTATGTCTATTTCCTTCACCAAATTAGAAAACTTTTCAGTCATTATTTCTTCAAATAGGTTTTCAATTCCTTGCTCACTCTTCTCCTTTTGGCACCCTGTGATGCAAATGTTATTACAATTGATGTTGGCCTAGAGGTCTCTTAAACTGTCCTCATTTTTTAAAAAAATTCTTTTTTCTTTTTGCTGTTCCAATTGGGTGTTTTCTGCTACCTTGTCCTCCAAATCACTGATTTGTTTCTCCTTCTAGTCCACTAATGATTCCTTCTGGTGCATTCTTCATTTCAGTTATTGTATTTTTCACTTCTGACTGGTTCTCTTTTACTCAAAGGTTCCATGTCCTTTTTTATGCTTTGTATCTCTTAGCTGAACTTCTCACTAAGTTCCTTGAGCATCCTTGTAGCCATTGTTTTGAACTCTGTATCTGGTAGGTTGGTTATGTCCATTTAATTTAGTTATTTTTCTGGAGTTTTCTCCTGTTCTTTCATTTGGGATGTATTTCTTTGTTTTGTCATTTTGGCGGCTTCTCTGTGTTTGTTTCTATGTATGAGGTAGATCTGCTACATCTCCCAGTCTTGGCTGGGCGGCCTTATGTAGTAGGTGCCCTGTCGGGCCCAGTGGCACAGTCTCCCTGGTCACCTGCTCCAGGTGGTCCAGGAGTGTCCTGAGTTGTGGTTTGTGTGTGTCCTCCTGTTATAGTTTAGCCTTGATAGCTATTGACACATTAGTGGGATTGACCCTCAGGCTTACTGGCTGTGTGCTTTGGCCACATCCACAGCTTACAGGCTTCTGTGGATGGGAGGGGGTTTTACCCCATGGATTGGAATTTGCCCCAGGTGGCTCTGCTTCCTATTGAGACTGCCCTTTGAGTGTGCTGCTTGTGGGGCTAGTTGGGTGGTGCTCTGTTCTGGTCTGAAGCCAACCTCCAAGTATATTGGTTTTGGGGCCTTATCCGAGAGACTCTGGTATAGGCCCAGATCGTCCACTGCCTGTGACAAGCTGAGGACTATCTAGTAGGAGCTACAAAGCAATCCATGGTTGTTTGCTTCCTGTGCTAAACATGTAGGCATCTGGGAGAGGCCATGCTGCAAACTGAGGATGGCTACCACCAGTACTACAGCCTGGATTAGGTCTGCAAATACCCAGGACACCCCAAGGCCTGCTGTACCTGCCAGCTCCTGTAAGTTTCATCCACTGATAAATCTTCGTGGTACTAGAGTTGGGTGAGGCAGGGCCTCAGGGAGTCACGAGAATGGGAAGAGTTTTGTTCACCATGTTAATATAGATTATGTTTGAGTGCCAGTTCTGAACTTAGAGCAACTCAGCAAATGTCTCAGAGCCCACCGAGGCCAGCAGTCACCTGCCTGGGGCCCATGGACTCTGATAGTTTTCCAAGAAAGAGTGCAATGAGGGTGGAAAAAATGTCTCCAGCATTGTGGGAGTTGGGTGGGGTAGGGTCCTGGGGAGTCAGCATGGTGGAGCAGGGGAGCTCACCATGATAATTCAGATTCAGATTTGGCTATGGGTAAGGGTGGAGGGCTCCACACAGGAAAAATAGCACCCACCTGTGACCTGCATGGGAGCAGGACACTACACAGGGAAAATGGCAACTGTCTTCCAGCTCTCTGCCCCAAAGCCACACTCCTCAGTCTGCCCCCTGTATGTCTCTGATGCCCTCTGATACTGTCCTTCCACCGAAGCCTAGGGTGAGTGCCTGTGAGTGAGTGAGTCTGTGTGTGGGCCCTTTAAGGGGTTTCCTGCAGCCTCCTATCCCATCCTGATGGTCAGAATCCCCACTATTTTTCACACCTAGATGTTGTGGGGGCTCCTCTTCCCACAACCAGTACTCTGAGCTGGGATCCCTCACTTCTCTGGGGGAAACCACCGTAGCCAAGATATCCCTCCTGATGCTCAACTGTGACATGGAAGTTCTAGTCCAGCCCATTTCTCATCTCTGCCCCTCTTACCAGTCTCAACGTGGCTTCTTCTTTATATCCTTAGTTATAAAATCTTTGTTTAGCTGGATTTCAGATGGTTCTCCAGGTTAATTGTTCTATAATTTAGTTGTAATTTTAATGTGTTCACAGAAGGAAGCAGGCAGTGTTTATCTACTCCACCAGCTTGGATCTCCTTCTGAGACATTTGTTATCACATATTTACCTGCTTTCCCACACTTTCCAGCCATTGCACATGGGAAGGACCAAATGATTGGTTTGGCCAATAGATTCGGGCAGTGACATGTATCACCTCTAGGCAGAGGCATTAAAAAGCACCACAGAGAGCCTTCCAGCTCACTTCCTCTCTGTGGAGATCTAGAAAGCACATGAAGCTTCATGATGTAAACAGACTTTCATCACTGCGTGGTATGTGCTTCCCCAGAGGGCCATGTGACTTGTGCAGATTTTGCAGAAGTGAGAGATAGATAAGCCACTGAAATTTCAGGGTTTGGGTATTACTGCAATCCCTACTCTAACCTGACCTATGCAATTTTATTTCATTTTTCTTGTTATAGAAAGTTATATTAATTCACTAAAGAAAAAAAAAAGAAAACCACAACCCCACCATTAAGAAACCATCACTTGAAAAATTTTGGTGAATTTTTGGCCATAAATACATATTCAATACAGTATATTGAATATAATATAGGTGTATTATATACATATAATATTAAACAGATAATATAAAACATCACACAAAATATGCATGTTATATAACAAGAATTATGATACTAACATTGATTTATCATAATGTTAACTAAAAGCCTTACATGAATTATCTCAATTGAAATCTTACAAATGCCCTACAAATTTGGAATTTTCTCAAACCCACTTTATAGACGAGGAAACTGAATTTCAGAAAGGTTAAAGTAACATCCTAAAGGTTACATAACCAGTAAATAATACAACCAAACTGGAATTTATGAATCTAACTCTAAACTGGGGTTTAACTACAAAACTATATTGCTTTCAAACTAGGATCATATTATGCATATAATTTCAGTCTGATGATTGTTTTATTTAAACTACATATCATAAATGTTTCTAATGGTAATTTATTCTCTTTTTAAATTGTCTGTTACTGCTATACTATTAAATAATTAATTGGTTAGTCTTCTATTATTGGATTCTTGGATTCTTTTTTGTGTGTGTGTCATCATTAACAATAAAGCTACATATTTGAAACTCAGTATTTGCATACGTATATGATTGTTTTCTTAGGATAAATTCTGATATGTTAGATTTGAGAAACATGTTTTTATGATTTTCTTTAAATTATTGTCAAATACCTTGCACAAAATTTCTTATCAATTCAAATTCCATCAATCCCATATAGGAGTGCATGTTTCCCCAAAACCTCACCAACACATTAGCTTTTTTAATTTTGCATTTTGTAATTATTTTCTGAAGTTGAATATTTTTCTAATGCTAAAAAGCTATTTATATTCCTTTCTTAATTAATTTCATATATATATGTTCTTCACCCACTTTTTAGTTTAGAGGTTAAGATATATTCTGAAAAGAATTATTCATGTCAAGCCCTACCAGGACAAAACAGCCTTTGAAGTTACAATATGAATCAAGTTTCTTACGGTTATATAAACCACTTAGCTCTTGAATTTGTGGAATTTTAATGTTTTAATTTATATTTGTGGAAGTTGCATAAAAAGACTGTTTATTTGACAGAGGTTTATGCTCGAAGCACTCTCTAGCTATATGACCTTGACCAAAAAAATTGTGTCTGCTCTAATTCAGAGTTTGCTATGATTATAAAGTGCAGGTGATACCTTCATGAAGTACCTTGAAGGGCTATTTAGAGCAACAGTAGAGGTAACATCTCTACAAACAGTTTTACAGTTTGGACAGTACGACTATAAATTTTAAGCTATGCTTTCCATGTAATATATTTTTCTTAGTTATAAAAAAGTCTAAATAATTTAGTGAAAGTGGACAATTTGGGGTGTATGAAGGATATAAACAAACACAAACTTCTGGGAGAACATTGGGTAGAAAAATAACATATAATATTTAAATTTATGTAAGATTTACTTTTTCCTCAATTGTATTGTCATTTTTATTGCACTCTTCCACGTTAAGTCTATATATTTGCACACACACACTCTCTCTCGCACACACACACATACGCACACTCAGAAAGAATAGCTGTAATTCAGTAGTACCAAAAATGTCCTCTCTTTTTGGCAAAAACAAAAGACATTTTTTGCTATGATCATGCTAAAAAGCTAGAGCTTTAAAATCAAACATGCCATTTTAAGTAACTATAAAAATATGTAAAAGGATGTAGGCAGCTAGACTTAAAATTTTGGCAATGATGGCAATTTGCGCCAATTAACTGTAAATGTCAGGTTTTAACATGGCCTCACGTATTGTACTAAATGTATACGTAGCTTTTAGAACACTTCTATCTAAACAAAAGGCATATTTTAGTATGTCAGAGGAAGAGTTTTCCTTTCTTTTCTTATTTTTCAGCTTTATTGAGATCTAATTGACACATGACGTTATATAAGTTCAAGGTGTGCCATGTGATGATTTGATACACTTTTATACTGTGAAATAATTACAGTAAGATTGGTTAATGCCTCTATCACTTCACATAATTACTATTTCATTTTTGAGGTGGGAACATTTAAGATACACTCTATTAGCATCTAGCAAATATTTAATACAGTATTAACCATAGTCACCATGCTGCATATTAGAGCTGTAGATGTAGAACTTACTCATAACTGGAAGGTTGTACCCTTATGACCAGCATCTCTCCATTTATCTCATCCTGCATCCCCTGGTAACCGCCGTTCTGCTCTCTGTTTCTGTGAGTTCAGCCTTGTAAATTCCACACATAAGTGTTATCATATAGTATTTCTTTCTATAACTGACTTCTTTCACTTAGCGTAATACTCTTGAGGTCCATCCATGTTGCAAATGGCATGATTTCCTTCTTTCTTATGGATGAATAGTATTCCATCGTGTGTGTGTGGCCAAGATATAGAAGTAGCCTTTTTGTCCATCTACAGATGAATGGGTAAGAATAACAGTAATAAAATATATATCTCCACATATATACCATTATACAGTATACATAAGATTATTGTGAACCTTTGGAAGATTATTGTGTCATGTTTCCTTGATTTTTCATGTTCCTTGAAGTCTTGCATCGCAGTCTTCATATTTAAAGTAGCAGTCACCTTCTCCATCCTGACTGACTGACTTTGGGAGAGAAATATCTTTCGTCAGTCCTGCTCAGGATTCTGAGGCTTTCTCAGACCTTTTTATGTGCCTGCTCCACATTTCTTACTCACTTTCCTGATAAAATTCTTAAGTTTTTATGCCTTCCCTCAATCCTATAACTCACTAGGCTGGGTGCTGACAGCTTCCTTTTCGCTTTTCCAAGGGTGGAGCTAAAACTGAAGTTTGTGGTTTCTCTCTGGCTTGCAGATTTGGGCTGATAATTGTGTGCTCACTAGCCATCTGCCAAATATTGCTCTTGCTGCTCTTGAGAGGGCAGAGAGCCAGCCACAGGTTTGGGGTGTTTGTGCCTGAGGTATGCAGATGGCTAGGATGCCTGTGGGCCAGTCGGGATGATGTGTGAGGTGTCCCCAGCAGCTTAGGGACAGACTTCTTGAAGGAGCCCTCAATGCAATTAGTAAGACCTGCATTACTTGAATGTGCTCTGAGGGTCTTATCTGCTGTTCTGTTAGGCTCTTCCTGATCCTTGGTCATGCAGCTCATGACTCTGTAATCGGACGGGGCAAGAGAGAAATAGGCCTCTTTGCCAGTGTTCTGCACAGCTAGGGAGCTGGGCACTCACTCACATGCTCTCGCTTTCTTCTGCGGGAGAAATCACAGGCTGAGAAGATCTCTCTTGGCACTGAACTGTGCCACCTTGAGGATGATGTGGGTAAAGTCAAACTGTTCCTCTTACCCTCACCAGTGTACCCAAACTCATACTCTTCTGCTCCTGTGCTGTGCAAGAACTTCCCCATTGAAAACCTGGGCTGTCTTTCGCAAAGGTTCCTTTGTCTGTGGGTGATTATCTAAAATAGTGTTCTACAACAGCTCCCAGACTACTGCTGAGAGGGGTTGGACCTGGATCATAAGCCACTGCGTGATCCACAGCTAGTTCCAAGGTCTGTATGTCTATTTCCCAACACATGGGTGGGCAAAACCACTCCCAGTTCCTTTGGTGTATGGTGCTTGTATCCCATAGCCCCACAAATGGCCTTTTGTTTGTGGATCGATGCCAAATATTTGCTGAGGCGGGGACACAAATGAGGGACATATTATTCAGCCATGTTGCGGAGGTCACTCCGAAAAGTTATTCTTGATTACAATTTCAGAGTGATCCTGAAAGTCAGTTTTATCAGGAAAGCATATTTCAGTGGCCAGTTAGCTTAAAATTAAGTTTGGCTGAACACATCATTGGTGTACACATACTGTGGCGAAAACACATTTGGATATTTTCCTGATGTATTAAGTCTGATCAATTTAAAGTCCCTCTAATTAAGTTTGATTTCAAAGAAAGAAGAAAGAATGGTGAACTTTTGAGATTATAATTTAGACAAGGCCTTGAAATCATACTAGCCATCTAGTATATAACATTTATAAATGTGATTCCTTTATTATTGTTGCCCTAAAGCAATGTCATTTTTAAATACAGTGATACCTCGGTTTTCGAACATAATCCGTTCTGGAAGACCGAGTTCTGAAACATTTGAAAACCGAGGCACAGTTTCCCCATAGAAAGTAATGCAAAATGGATTAATCTATTCCAGACCTTTAAAATCAACCCCTAAAACTGCAAATTTAGCATTAATTTTACTATCTAATGATACCATAGATCCATAAAATTTACGACGTTCGTAAACCGAAATGTTTGTCAACGGAGACGTTCAAAAACCGAGGTTCCACTGTAATATCACAAAAATAGGTTCTAGTTAGGATAAAACTTGTATGATATCCCATTCTATGAAATGTCTACATTAAATTTGTAACTGTCAATTCCATATTTTTTGGTATATTTTCACTTAGAATTGCCCTTGTTTGTGAGTATAAGGAGTATTTTTAGAATGGTTCTGGCCATGAGCAAAACACTCTCTAAAGAGTTACTGTAGATTTAGCTATAACTTCTCAAAGAAAAGTTAACATTAAAATACAAACGTTAAGCCTTAGTTACATTGCATGCTTTCAGAGAAATCAAAGCTATAATTTCTCAAGACTACATATCAATTCAATTTCACATGTTATGGGACATTTAAATTAGTAACTTTTTTTTGAGAGAAATGTAATGGATTTTTTTTGAGATGAATGCAATCTCCAAGCCAAACAGATCGTGCTACTGATGTACTGATGTTTTGAAGAGCTAAGATCCTGTAATTCGTGGAAGTAGGGTTCAGTGAAAAATGTCAGAAAGTCAGAACTCACAGAAAGAAGAGATAGAGATTTCCATAACAGATATATTTAGGTAAATTACCTGTTGTAAAATCCTGAAAAACAAGAATCTGAAAACAGGAAAAAAATGGGAAATAGGAAAAGCAAAATGAAGAGAAAAGACCACAGTATACACATATCAACAACTGAAAGGGGACGATGGTAGAGATTAAGGAACATGAGCTGAGCTATTTGGCTAGTACTTTAATGAATTTTTATGGATTGTCAAATATGCATTAGTTTAGGGGACCTGTTTAGCTGATAAAGTGAAGCTCATGTTTTCTTCTTACAGTCTAGTGAGTAAGACACAAATAAATAAAATTCACAGTGATAAGAGCTGTCGTAGAAATACCTACCAACGGCAACAGAAGCACAGAGAAGGGACACCTAACTCAGTCAAGAGAGTTATAAAGTCAGAAAGCCTCTTCATATTGGTGAAAGCTGAGGGGAATATTAGAGAACCAGGAGAATGTGATTAATTGAACAATAATGTGAAAGATATTTCAGGGAAATTGGGAAAGTATGGGCAGAGCCAAGAAAGGAACATGTACAGAAAGAAACTTCAGGGGTCCACAAATATGTCCGCATTCTGATAGCACAAATATATATATATGGTGGGAAGAGAAGATGATGAAAGATATATTTCATGGTAGACTTTATCCTGAAGCTAATAGAAAGACTTGGAATGATTTAAGGGAATAATGTGATCTGATTTATACTTTAGAAAAATCACTTTTGTGGCAGTGTAGGTAATAGATTGTGGAGGGAAGAAAAGAAGACTAGAAGAAAAGATAAATAGGAAATCCTGGTAAGAAAAGATGAGGGTCTAACATAAGACAAAGGCAGAGATAGTAGAGAGGGAAAATAAATTATTAAGTGTATCAAAGGTAGAACTGACAAAATGTTGAAATGGAGTGAATGTAGGGAAAGTGAAAAATCTCAAATGACCTTTGGGCATCTTGGGAAACTGGCAATATTTTGATATAAGTCTCCAAGATAGAGAATGAGATTTGTGAGTTGTAGAGGGTTCGTGTTACATTGTTTTTTCCAAGTTATGTTTGAACTACCCAAGTAGTGTTTTTTAGTCCCTGGTTATATGGGCCACCACCTTGAGTAAGATGCTAAGCTGGAGATGTAGATAATTATCCTGGCTGTATGTCAACCAGTGCGTTGAATGAAAGAAAACTAAAAATGGAATAATTACAACGCAGAAACAGGTAAAAGAAAAGGATCTCATGGGTCTCAATAAGTAGCCAGAGAAGTTTGAGGAGAACGAGATAGAATGACACTGTTGGAAAGTAAGAGAGGTAAACTTCCAGCAGAGGAAGATTAACATTTACAAATATTACAAATAAAGACTAAGTGTGTTCATTGGGCTTTATAGATAAGCGATCAGGGTGACCAGCGGGAGAATGTTTTCAATGGGAAGGTGGGGTCAATAGCAAGATTTTAGTCCTTAACGAATGAATACAAGTGAGAAAATTGGATCAGCAGGGTGGTTACATTCAGTACTCTTAGATATAAATGGAAGAAACTAGAGGAAGCCTAGAGGTTAAAAGAGAATTTTTTTCTTTCTTAAGATGGTATATGCTGAAACATGTTTATAGACTAATGGGGAGAAAAGGCAATCTCAAGAAAGAAGAAAATGAAGGGGAAAGATTAATTGAAAGAGTGAGATAACTATAGAGATGGAATAAAATGGGATCCATAGGAGTTTGAGAAAGTACTATGAACCAGGGATAACTCTTCTCTGAGGTATACAGGAATGAATTTGAATGCAGTTACGTTAATATTACAGGGGTGGGGGTGAGGGGGGCATTATAGGAGATTGAAGTAGTTCTCTGTTCAGGAAAGTGATAAAATGCAAAATCACGTTGCAGTCAAAAAGAAGCACTGTCCTGGGCAGAAAAAAAGTCACTATTTCTTAATGAGGAGATGAAAGAGAGGGGAACTTAACCTCTCTGTTGAATGGAAATAGAACTGACAAGAATATTCTCCCCCAAGATTAGAGCCTGGCCTGAAACTTCAAAATGGAGTAACCAAGATTGTTGTCTCATAAGTATAATAGATGCCACTTACATAGCTCTTCCTATATGTCAGATACTCTACTAAATGCTTTGCCAAAACTGGTTTAGTTTTAATCTTCTTAACAGCCCTATTTGATAGGTATTATCTTTTCCTCTGATGAGAAAAATTGAGTCTCATTAAAGTTAAAAGACTTCCCAAATAGACACATCTATGAAGTAGTATCAAAATCAACATTCCAAAACAGCCTCTGTGTCTCCAAAGCCTACACCTTTGAAATATATTCTATTTTATTCTATATTCTATTTGAACTATATTCTATTTTATTATAGGAATGCAGAGTCCTAAACTTTGGCCAAGCTAATTGGGTAATATTATAGTATCTATTTTAACTTCAAATTCATATAATTTCTAAAATGTTTTCATACTTCAGTAACAATTACCTGTGACCTTGAGTATGATAAACAGGTTGAGGAAAGAAGACTCAGAGAAAAAAATGTGGGAATCAAGAATTTAAACTTTAATAGAGAAATCTCTCCTTTTTAAAAACCTGAGAGAAGTCAGTGGAATAAATCCTGAGCCCAGAGGACTTTCTGTTTGGCTGTTGCCCTTGCAGACTTCTCCAGTTTCTTAATGGGTCCCTTTACTTGGAAATCTCACAATTCTGAGTTCTTTTCCCAGTCACATTCTCCTTATAATTCTCAAATTACTTCATTTTGCTCAACGTTACCTGTAGTTTTTCCTTTCTGATTTACTTTGCAAATAGAGAGTGATGTTCTCCAGTGTGTCGCCCAAGAGACATCTTGCAGTGACATAAAATATGAGTATACATAGAATATGTGATAGATTAAAAATAAAGAAATAATAATAATACACATACCCACATACTCATATATGTGCTACTGCATGAGAGACTAGTCTCAGTGTTCAAGTAATTGAAATACTTGTAAAATTCGATGAGCAAAATCACCAAATTACCTTAGAATGTGAATTTCTGAATAATCTTTGCAATCAGATTTAGTTAACATTTTCTCTTAATGGAAGAAAGAATCAGTAAGTGTATGGCTGTTAGTAGTCTTAATGGTTTTTAACCTTTGAATGAAAAGGGTTTCTGATATTAATTCCCCTTAAGAAATTTAGCTTCAAGAAGAAACCCCAACCATAAACTATTTTTAAAAGTAAAACACGTAGATAGTTGAATCTTGATCAGAACTATTACAGAGCCCATAATTTTTCTCCCTTTTCATGACACAACAGCAAATAAGGTCAAATTTCAGCATCTCACCTTTCAATTCAGAGGCTCCATACACAACACGATTATTTTAACCGTGGCTTTAAAAACCACAATCAAAATGACAAATGCTCGCATTATTTGACCATGTTCGTAAGCGATTTGGACATTCCTCGTTAGGACTGAGAGGCCACCATGTGTTACAGGCACTGTTTGTGAATCTGTCCCCCTGATTAGTTTGTGTTCTCTGTAATAACCCTGATAGCATAGAACATATGTTGTGGGCAAAAGCTGTCAAGCAAAAATACAGAGTTAATCCCATCTATCTTTGTCACCTTTAATACGCACACTTACTCAGTTACTGAATAAGGCGGTGAAAGATCTGGATTATTATACTTTCAGTATTTTCACATGTAATAAAAATAGTCTGATGAATTTGAAACGACTAGAAGGAAATCATAAAAAATGACCACTCATTTTACTCGATTTAAATTCATAGCGTAGAACACTATGGTTAATAATTAGCTGCAGCTAATGAAACAAGGCGCATGTAATTGACAAGACTGTACCAGAGAGGCACACTCTATCATTTTCAGATACAGTACACTGCATATGCCAGTATTTTATAAAAAGAAAGCTTGAACTAGGCAGAATCTACATAAGTAAAAGGAACAGATTCTTCCATTTTAGAAACACATGGTAGCTTTATCGACGCTTTATGTGATTTTTAAATGTGCCTGACGTTTTTATTAATGTGTTTAAATAAATGTTTATCTAAGCAAGATCATTTTCCAGTACGTTTTGCTAAAAGTTCTCCATTAACCACGTGTTTTACTTTTGGATTTTACAATCTGACAAATAAAAAATTCCAGAATAGCATGTTGTGCACACAGGTTTACTCAAGCACAACTGCTATAATCACCTGGGGCTGCCGAGTTCTCAGTACAGCTGGTTTGTTGTAAATCAATTACAGTCATTTCCTAAGGATTATGAATCACGCTCTAAGAATGTGCTCTTATGTGTCTTAATTTGACGTTGGTAAAATTCCGCTGGATTATAGAAACAATGTAGGGTTTTATTATGAGCCTGAGATGAACCTTATTAAAGGCTAGGGTATTTATTATTCAAGTCACGTCCACACTTCATTAGAAGCTGTATTATGAATAACTTACTCATACTCAACACTGATTTTATAACATCTGAAACCAAACATCAGTACCAAGCACAACATGGGAGAAATAAATTTGTCCAATGCTTAGGTTACCCTGCAGAAACAAAACTATGTGAAAAGTAGATAAATTATTTAAAAAATTAGCTGAGATAATAATGCCACAGCACTCAACCTCATAAAAACATAACTCTGTTAATTGTGTTGATTTCCTTGAAGACATATTTTAAAATATCAAATCTGTCTCGGATATGGTATACTAAGAAAACGTTGGGATAATAATAAAATGTGGCTGTTACTATTTTGGAAAGTTATGAAAATGATAGCACAGATATTTTCCCCCCAATCTGTATTGCAGCACTTTAAGTAAACAGGGAAAAAGACAAACTAAAAATGGATAGATTACAAAGAAATACTGGCACAGTATACAGTATGTACAAAAAGATATGGAAACTTACATTCAGAGCAACCCTGGAGAACCTTTTGCTTTTACAATCTGACAAGGCTCTGAGAGGCAGAGTGTGGAACCAGGAAATTACAGAGTACTGAGGGTCAGCAGTCCTCACCGAGTTAAGCACCAGTATTTACAAAGAATCTTTGTTCCCCCACTTTTTTCTTTCTATTGTCTTTTTGTAGCAAGGAATGTGTGAAAAGGATGCTAGCTAAAGCAAATGGAAAGCTCTTCTAGCTAGCATTCTTGGCCCGAATTTCTTATCAGACTATCTTCATAAAGATGTTATTACTGTTTAGTGGGAATTTTAATTGCATGTCTTACTCCAGTGCAAGATGCAGGCAGAATAATTCTCGTTTAGGCTCATTATTTTTAACCCATTATCTCATCACTATCAATCAGTATTTGTCTTAAGCTTTCTGGTTTTTAAAAGGACAGCTTTTAAAGATAACTGCAGAAATGGATTATTTAGTATAGACTTAATGATTACAGTGAATGAATGCTACCACATGCCAAGAGAATTTCATAGGTCACCACATCAAAGGAATCATTTTGACATTATTACATTTATAAATATAAAAATAAAATGCTGTACAATTAGATTTTCATTATGAGTGTGAAAAATAATATATTTAAATCAAATGCTGCATCTTTAAATGATTTTAAAGCATTTTTAAAATTACAAGCTCTGTAGATACATTTGTTTTCTTTTATCTGAGCTAAGCTCTGTTCATACGCTGAATGTATTTTAACCTTAACAATGAACAAGTGGTAATGACCTCAAGAGCCTGTTTAATCTACTTTGACCCAAAGATAAAGAGCTTGAGAAACTTGAAATCATGATTTTTCATGATCCGTGGGAAGCCAAGGATAGCAATTGAGCAATTTCATCATCTTTAAAAGCAAGATATACCCACAGAAGCTATTCTCTAAGAATAATTTAGGAACTTTTGCTAGGTCCATTTATTCTTTGGGGTTATTAAGAAATCAGTTGGTAAGTAGCCACTGTAGTACAATAAAATTTTCTTTTACAACATTTTGTTAAATGTCAACATTTATATTAGTCTTCATCATTATGATCTTTTTATTTTAGTATAAAACTGTCAGAGACTTAATTGTCATGGAGCTCAATTTCATTCTTGGATCACAAATTCAAAAAAATAGTGGCACTAACAGTGAAGACAGGAATACTTAAAAATAGGATATTTTCTGGGTTTTTCAGTAATGCTAAGATGTTTACATCCTGGCCATAACTCCTCAATGTTCTATAGTCTTGTATATTAAAGACTATAATAAACATGTACTAAATATCAAGGGGATTGCATAGAACATTACAATGAAAAGTTTTATCTTTACACAGGATTAAAATTGTGCATATGGAATTAAAGATATTAATGATAAACACTATTGAATAGATTTGATATTGAGTAGATTTGATAAACACTATTGAATTTGTGTTTAGTGAGTGTTACCTATAATTCTTAACTTACATTAGTGTCTTTTACTAGAAATCTACTCAAACCTATCCTTGGCATTGGGACATAAATCTTTCCATAACTCTAGCTCCTCATCCCCTAAGCCACAATTCTTTTTCTTTTCATAATATCATTGACTTCTATTTCTGAATTTTAGTTCTCATTTACATTTTAATATTTATTGCTTATTTTGGTTTATTTTCTTTTATGATTCTCTAAGTTGACTTTATAAGTCATGCGCATTATTTTTAGACCATTGTTTCATCACTATCGATCAGTATTTGTCTTAAGCTTTCTGTTTGAGCCCCTCTTGGCTTTTGTTATCTGTAAAGATAACACCATCCTAACCCCACCAACATATTTTTCTTTTGTATGCTTGTTGTTGTTAAGCCTTCTGTGTGTATTTGTTTTGTCCTGCCTTTTGTTCTTTGTAAATCTGAGTGCTTTTTCTTTTTGTCATTTTTTCTTCAAGTATTGCACTTGGGTCCTGGGCTTCTGAGGCTTCATTTATGTTTTGCATTTCAGTTTTCTTGTAGAACAAATGCATAAAAAATCAGGAATAAACCTCAGTGGCATGCAGAAAGGAAGGCTATAAAGGCTACAAAGGTCCACTTCAAACAAAAGTCATGGCTTAAAATGAATTAATTCAAGGACATTTATCATTAAATATTTTCAACCACATCTTTCTGAATTACTATGTGGTTTTAAAAAATATTGAAATATGATGAACACAGGAAAAATATAAAAACTAAAATAAAGACTGTTGCATAATATGTATCAGCTTCAGAAATAATGTTACTGAGGAATGAGCTTTGAGCAATTACTGAAATAGTTGGCTACCTAAGGATATTTTCCATGCACTTGTATTTACTGCCTATTTATGGAAAAATTAGTGGTGACATTTTGGCTCGTCCTGTTATTGTTCATGCAAAAGAGAGCTGGGAGTTTTTCTTTCTCCAAAATCTGTACCTTATTAATTTGTTTTGAAATCTATAAATGATGTACACAATAAAAATGTTTTTTTAAGAAAAACAAAATGAAAAATAGTAATCTCCTTATGGTTGGTATCCATTTCCTTTAGGCAAACAGCACAAATAGCACAACACTTCTCTTTTTAGTTCTCTATCTTACCATTTTTGTACGTTTTACATAATTTATGTATTTTTTATATATCATATAGAGTATTATGTATTACATATAAAATTATATATAATTTATATATTTGCTCTATATATTGTTTATATATTTACTCTATTTCTTGATTTATCTACTCTAGAAAAACTTCCTGTATTTTCCCCCATTCTTTAATTTCTGACTTGTTTCTATATATAACTTTTACTTGCTTCTAATGGTTTACATTATATTAAGTCAATGCCAATGCTTGATTTATCAACAGTAGCTTGGACTTCCCTGCGATGAAAGATGATAGAATTAGAGTATTTATTCATTATTGAAACTCTCCTCTACTTTTTACATTCATTTTTTTAAAATTTAGTTGATTCTTTTTAAATCATCAAGCCTTATAACACTAATTCTGTTTTTAAATAATACTAAATTTCCAACCTTTATTTAGAAACTTACTTTTACAAGCTGAAAACCAATGCAGTACCATTATAATATCATAGGTACGTCTTATTCACTATGCTTTGAGCCATGTAGAAGGTAAAATAATTCTACACTGTTTCAATTTTGCCAAAGGTATTCTAGTAAGCATTCAGTTCATTGATTATTCCTTCAGTTAATTCCAGCTTTCTTCACATTTTCTGATTTTTCATTTGCAATCATAATTTATATTCCACGCTTTTATATTAATTTATTTTCATTTGCAGGAATATCTCACTAAGGAATGCAACTGACTCTGCAAAAAAACCAAAAAAACAAAACCACACACACACAAAGAAAAACTAATTGTAGCTTAACCTCTTAAGGAAGCATCTACCTCACATATTAAAAATTGTACAGCTAGAATGGCTGGCCGATGCCCCAAGGATCTAGCTTTCTTTTGTCTTCCTTATTATGTAGCCTTTACACTTTTGTTAGTAGGCTTTGTACCTGTATTCCAAGAAGAGGCAGGAGAAAGGGAGAGAATTCCAATTGACTCTCACTGGCTAATTGTGTCATGTGGTGAATTCTAGTTGCAAAGGAAGCTAGAAAATCAAGTTTTCACAACTTTTAGCATGGTGACTTCCATATCTTCCTCTAGTAACTTATTTTTCTCATAGTGTAAATGGATAATAAATTTTCCAAGTTTTCCCATGCCTGAAGATACCTGAATTTTGCCCTTTCTCTTGAAATCACTTTTTTCTGGATATAGGTTTCTGAATTCCAAATTGCTTCCCCTCAGCACTTAGATTACATCACTTAATTGTGTTCAAACAACTTATTATGAGAAGTCTGAGTCTGATCTGATTCTCGTTTTTTTTGTGACAAACCTGTGGTAGTTGTAGCTGTTTATTTTTCTCATCTGAAATGAATAATTTTATAATCCTGCTAATATTTTAAGTTTCACCATATCGTGTCCTGTTTGGGATCTTTTTCATTGATATAGTTTGTCACTAATTTCTCTTTTTAATATGAATAATCTCATTTTTAACAGTTTTATTGGGATATAATCTATGTACATAAAGTTCATTGTTTAAAGTATAGAATTCAGTTACTTTTAGTATTGTACAGAATTGTACAACAATCATCGTAATCTAACTTTAGAATATTTTCATCATCCCTAGTCCCTGTCGGTGGTCACTCTCCATCCACACCCCTGCACTGACTGTAGCCCTGGGCAACCAGTAATCTACATTCCATAGCTACAGAGTTGCATATCCTGCACATTTAATATAAAAGAAGTCATATCATATGTGACCTTTTATGTCTGGCTTCTTTCATTTATCATAATGTTCTTGAGATTCATCCATGTTGTAGCATGTGTTGCTACTTCATTTATTTTTATTGCTGAATAATATGTCATTGTGTGGCTATACAACACTTGTTTACTCATTTATCATTGCTGGGTATTTTGGTTGTTTCCACTTTTTGATTTATCAGTTCATCCACTGATATGCATTTGGGTTGTTTCTACCTTTGGCTATTGTGAATGGTGTTGCCATGAACATTTGTGTAAAAGATTTTGTTTGAACATCCATTTTCAATTCTTTTGGGTATGTATCTAGAAGTTGGATTACTGAGTCATATGGTAATTCTATGTTCAATTTTTTGAGGACATGTCAAAATATTTTCCACAGTGGCTTTACCACTTTACATTCCCACCAGCAGTGCATGGGTGTTCCAATCTCCACATCCTTGACAACACTTATTTTCCTTTTTTTTTTTCCTTATGGCTATCTTAGTGAGAAGTCATATTTCATTGTGGTTTTGATTTTCATGTGCTTATTGGCCATTTGTAGAACTTGGAGAAATGTCTATACAAGTTCTGCCCATTTTTAAATTTGGTAGATTGAGAGTTTTTGTTGTTGTCATTATTGTTGTTAGTTGTGTAGCTTTTAACTCTTATTTTTAAGTTTGTGATCCACATTAAATTAATTTTTCTATATTGTGTGGGGTAGGAATAGATAGCCATTCTTTTACATGTAGATATCTAGCACCATTTGCTGAAAGGACTGTTTTTCCTCCATTGAATTTTCTTGTCATCCTAATTAAAAATTAATGATCATAAATGGTAGGGTTTATTTCTGACATTCTATTCTACTGATTTTTATATCTATTCATATGCCAGTACCACACTGTTTTGACAGGTGTAGCTTTGCAGTAAGCTTTGAAATCAGGAAGTATGACAACACAAACTTTCTTTTTTTCAAGATTATTCAGAGTTCCTTGCATTTCCAAATGAAGTTTAGGATCAGTCTGTTAATTTCTTCATTGTATTTAACCATGCAGCTTTCTACTATTTTATTATCTCTTTCACTTTCTTTACTTTGTTTCTCTTTCTGTGAATCCCTATTAAGTAGATTTTGAGTTTCTAATGCATTAGGGTGACATGCATCTATCCTCTATGTCTGCTGACTTCCCCTGCACCCCTACTCTCTCTCCCTTTGCTTTTTTGTGTGTATTCTCTCCTTAGTGTTCCAGGTTTTTCATTCACCCCTCATTTATTTTTGTTAAACTATTAAATATCATACTGTTTTTTAAAATACTGCAAAAATTTAAATTTCCAAGACTTAGGATGGGTTCTCTCACTTTTCACATACAGATTTCACATCCTTTATTAATTGTCTCCTCAACTGGACATTTCTTTGTTACTTTCACTTAGTGCTTTTCTGTTTTTTAAAACTTTTCTCTAAAATGTTGGTGACTTTGGGGAGGCGGCGGGGTGGGGGGAGCTCATGTTTTCAGAACTCCTCACTATTTTCTGCAACTTCTGAGGATAGGATGTACCTTCTATTAATTTGGTGAAAAAGTATATTGCTTTGCATGTGACATTATTTTCTCCTTCTGGTATATCCTACAAGTTCAGTAACTTCTTGGGGAAATGCTCAGTGTATCAAAATGTCCTCACTCTCATATCTAGCTTTCTGGTAATTAACATTGTGGTCTACTCCACAGCTCCAGTCGGACAGGAAAAGGGGCGAACAATGCAGTGCCCCTGATTATAGTCCCCTGTTTTCCTCAGTGAACATTTCTGTTCATTTTATCCATTACCTTTGATCTTGGCTTGCTTCACTGCTGTAGCAGTCTTTTGTACTCATATATCAATTCGATTGTGTTTGCTTCCTAGTGTTCAGTAACTTCTCATCATTTCTAGTTCATTTATGGCTATTTTTTCTTTTGTCAACCCCTTAATGTTTAACTCTCTTAAAATAATTTTTGTTAGATTTTAGTTGAGGAGCTATATAAATAGGAGGTAAGTCTTCTAAGAGCACCATTTTGATACAAATTTGCCTCACCAAGAAGTGTTTTTTTTTTCCTTTAAGCTGGGCACAGCTCGTAGTGGCCCATGTGGGGATTGAACCAGCAACCTTGGTGCTACCAGTACCATTCTTTAACCAATTGAGCTAACCGTCCACCCCATACAAAGAGTTTTAAATATGTTAGAGCTTAGTAGTTTTCTAACAGGAAATTATTACACATATATCTATGGATTTGTATGGAGGTTGTATTTTCTGTTATGTGAATTCCTGTATTCTACAATAGGAATGAATATTATTTGTGAGCTTAAATGTGTATTTATATATGTTTGTGCCTGTGTGTGTGTGTGTGTGTGTGTGTGTGTGTGTTAGAGAGAGAGAGAGAGAGAGAGAATGAGAGTACATACCTGATTGTCACAATTAAACAATGATTGCTGGCTGTAGCTATTGTATTTAAGATATTTATATCTAAATAACATATATTCAAACATATTACATTATATTTAAACTATTTAAAAGTAAGAAAATAACAAAATTGAAGGAAAAACAAGAGCAAAAAGGAGTATTTCCAAAACACATATCCACTTCAGAACAGAAGAGATAAAGCTAATGAAAAAAACATAGAAAAACATTCCTGTGTCTCTCTATGTCTATAAGTTGTACTTTCTGTTATATGTTTTCAATCCAAGTTGTAAATTTTAAAAAACGGTGCTCTTGTTCTCTTCAGTTTTCTGGAGTTCTTTCCATAGAAAGGTGAACCTGTCCAATAAAGTTGTTTAGTTCTTGTATGATAAATAAAATATAATTATATTTTAAACTAATACTGAAGTTTGTTGAAAATATCTTTAAGGATTGTAGGAGAAAATAATTTTTAAGATATCTTTTACAAAAGGCCAAGTTATAAACAAAAACTGCTGGAAGGCTCATTCCAATGAAGTTATTTCTATCTAAATAATACAGTGATTGAAGAGGAAAATATAAGGTAGAGTGAAATGATAGTAGGTACAGTTGCCACAAGAATCATTTTTTAAAATTGGGTAGATATTATCATCACTTGATAAAAACTTCATTGATCACTCTCTGGCACATTTTCTCCTTTATTTCCCATGAAAGGAAGAGCAAATAAGAAAAACTAAAGAGCATTTCAGAAGTAAGTCACATAGTTCTTAGAAATCCACATATTAAGTAAGCCAGTTTACTCCCTGGAGACAAATGTTTAGAAGGTTCAGCAACAGTTGTGAGTTACCTCAACAGAGTTTTCCAGAGATAAGCCCTTCTAAACCTAAATCTAAATCTAAATATAGATAATATAAATATAAATATAATATAAATATAACTATGACTGAAAGTTCAGATTTAGTTCTGATGTACAAGATCGAATTGCCCAGAACATACTACGTTATCTGTGGTGTAAGAAAAATAAGAATATATCCAGTACTGTGGCATCTGGATGCTAAAGCTTAAAGGATAGAAATTTAAAGAGCTCAATTCATAGCAAAATATAAATAAACTAAAATAAGGAAAGTTTAATGTAAAGCTTATTATAATTGCATTGATCTTTATATTTATTTTGCTTTTCCTCTGTATTTTAGGGCCTACATTATATCTGTTGACTGAGATTAATTGAAATTTATACAGTTTTTATTTAATAAGTTTTTACTATGTACCAAACAGGTATTGTGATAAATGTGGACAACAGACATTGTTACTACATTCATGGAATTAACAGTCAATAGGGATTATATTATTAAACAATCAATTAAAAAATAGACTAATAAATGCCCCAATAAGGAAAACACAGGGCACTGTAGGGACATAAACCAGGGGTAACTCTCTGAATCTGGGAGTGGGTTGAGGTTTAGGAAAGGTATCTTAGCGGAAATGAGTAGTGAATAAGTCAATGAGGAAAAAGAGTTAGCTAGGTAGAAAAGTTGAGAGCGGTAGAAAGAGGAGGAACATTGTTTCAAATAAAGTAAACAGCTTATGCAAAGCCTGTAAGAGAGAGTGTTACACTTTCAAAAGCCTGAAAGAAATTAGCTATGGCTGGACAAAAGGGTGTGAGGCAGGGAAGAGCAGTAGCAAAAGCCTACGCTGCTCACGGCCGGTTAACAAAGGGTTACATGGCCATCCTAAAGTATTTAAACTTGATCCTAAGGGAAATGGAAAGCCACTGGATGGTTTTAATTAGGGGACTGTCTTTACTAAGTTTGTGATTCACAAAGGTCACTCTGATGGCGATGTGGAAAATGTGCTTGGGAGAAGCAAGACGGAGAAATGAGAGAAGAGAGCAGTTAACAACTTTTTCTTGTAATCCATGTAAGATATGATAATAGGGTGATGTCTCACGCTGGCACTGTAGCAATGTGGATGGAACTATTTGGACAATTAGTAAAACTCCAGAGAATTTGGTAATTAATTATACATGGGATAGCTGAACAAAGAGAAATCAGTCAGTCATGGTACTTAGATTCCTGACTAGGGTAACTAGGAGAATGGTGGTATAATTCATTAAGTTTGGACCCATTAAGTATCATCAGATCAATTTGACAATTTAGTGTTACTATAGATGGGCTTGCTGACTCCATTCCAGAAAGAAGGACATTGAACCTTAGAGAGTTTGGATAATGACTTGCAGGACATCCCTAGTTACTAAGTGTCATGTTAAATCTCACTCAATCTAATGTCTGGGTATTTGGTAAGTAAGATACTTTTACTTTCCATTATTTGTATCTCACGTTATCCTAGCCGTTTAATTTATCAATTGTCAATCTATAGTAATTGCATTTCCCTAATGGATAAGCACTGAGAATTAAAGTAAACAAAGTACAGTCCCTGTCTTGAAGGAGATTGCAGTCTAGATTCTGAATTTGTAGCTAGTGACTAGGGAGAAATACCCTGTTTGAGACTAGCCTTACAACTACATACTTATTTATTGGCAACATTAAGTGCTAAAGCATTGTTTGAGGAGCAATGTTAAATTTCATAGTCTTCACCTGTTTTCCTTTTTCAATTATATTGGGAATTTTTTAAAAGATGGGAAATGGGTATTGTGGAAGAGTGAGCTGGGTGCTTTATAATGTCCCTTTTCTCCCATCAGAATCCCAATGTTTAGCTCCACAAATTGATGCACTTTTTTTTTTTTACACTTCCTAGGCCATCATGCAGCTAGATTTGAACATGGGATAAGTTCTGAATAATGAGAAACAAGGAGAGTTATCCTGTGGGACTTCTAAGATGCCTCTTTAAAGAGAGGATATAAACATTTCACCACCTTTTTTCCTATCCTGCCACCTGGAGTGCAGATGTAGCAGCTGGAGTTCGAGCAGCCATTTTGGACTCTCTAGATGAGGGTGACAGTCCAGAGGTAGCACGGCAGTGAGCTGGAAGACGCCATGATGCATGACGATATCAGGGTCTGGGATCAGAAACATCAGCCTTTTATGTGAAAAGAAAGAAATTTGTATTTTGTTTAATTACATACAATTTTTTTTATAAGTAGCCAAAAACTATTCCCAACTCATACTTCCTTAAATAACAAGCAAAAGAATCTGCACATGTTGGTTCAGGAACTCTTTTTGAGTCAATTTAACCTCAGCTAAGGGATTGTCCCTACACTTATTAAAAGGACAAGCCCAGGATAAACATGATAAGAACTCTTGTAGCTTTGTTATGCAAGTGGAGAACCAGGAGCAGGAAATTACTCCAATCAGCACTTACTTCCCAGTTACTTCCTAAAACTCACAGGCTGTGGGGAAAGGCTGCATGATTTTGCCTCCCAATATACTAAGAAAAGCAAGTTACTTGTGAAATGATGATATGCTTGTATGTTTATGTTCTGAGGAAAACAGCAGCAGTGGTGTACACCAAGGACATTAAATCCCAGTATACATATAATGAAAGATAAACAGAGTCTTCTTCACAGGTCTCTTCCCATCAGCTGAAGATGAATCTCTTTTAGTCCAAGACAAGAAATTGATCACTATGTCCAATAACCCACTTATTACTCTACACTTTGTCCTACCTTTTGTCCCTTTATCAGCTAAGATATACAAGATGAATTGGCAAATTTGCCATATAACTGTTCTTGGCTTTGTTTGGTCATCTTGATTACTAGTGTTTTCAGATCCCACCTTTATTTCTTCATAAGAAAGCTGTATATAAGGAAAAGTCTTAATATTTATTTCAAAAGGTTAATAAGTGCTCATTTTAATCTGGTTGATTTGAACTTTCAAAAATGCTATAAATTTATCTAAACAAAACTTCTTTCCTATATAGAATAAGAGAAAAAACAAAAACATAGTCTTTTACCCAAATCCTGGTACATTTTAACATATCAAATTCAATAATAAAACATGGCAATATAGCTACATTTTTGGTAATGAAAATATATGACAAATGATGTTTTCTCCATTATGTATCTTAGGAGAAGAGTGAGTACAAAAATTGATTTATGATTTCCACTATAAATTCCTTATCAATTGTGATCACAGGTGTATGGCATAAGAATTAACTTTACACTATTACTGAGGAAAAAATAAATTGTTGATAAAACAGGTAGTCACTCAATACTCAGAATACCTAACAGGTAATTGATCTGCAGTTTTATCTTCTTTATTCTTATAAGAATAATTATCCAGAAATGACAAATGTTGCTAACCATTTATGTTTTCCTAGACAATATAATTGTGAAATAGCCAATTAGACTCAGAGTTTCAGATCAATATTTTGATAGCTCTTCAAAATGAAGCATTCTTTTGATAGTGACCAAAATTAAAGGCTACATTAAGAGGAAGATTTTCAATAAATGATTTAGCACTGCATCTAGCACAGTGTAATTAATGATATGTCTATAACACTGCTAGAGCATTAAGTGGAATTTACTAACAAATGCTGCTACATTTTCGCTTCTGCTTTGATGATTTGCTTTACATTAATATAAATGAGGTAAAATTAACACCAGCTCGTAATATAGCAGCCCATTTAATTGGGTTGAATATTTTTCAACTGCTTTCAAGTAATGCATTTAGTTTCAATGATAATAAAATGACACAATTATTATTTTTAATTTTAGAACAAATATTTTGTATATACCTTTTAATTTCTTATCAATTTCTGCCACTCTCTCATATGCAAGACAAAAGATCTTAAATATTAAAAGAAATCAGTTCTTAGTCAGAACTTTTGTCTTATATACTCTGTTTCCCCGAAAATAAGACCTAGCCAGACAATCAGCTCTAATGTGACTTTTGGAGCAAAAATTAATATAAGACCTGGTCTTATTTTATTATAATATAAGACCAAGTCTTTATAATATAATATAATATGATATAACATAACATAACATAACATAACATAACATAACATAACATAACATAACATAATATAATGTACCAGGTCTTATATTCATTTTTGCTCCAAAAGACGCATTAGAGCTGATTATCCAGCTAGATCTTATTTTCGGGGAAACACAGTAATAAAAGGAAAATGTCCTCAGGAAAATACCATTTATTTTCTAGGAATACTACTTGGAAATAAGCACCCCATTTCCATTGTAACTAAGAGTATATCACTGAATTTATCATTAAGCAGTCCTACTTGCTTTATATTAGAAAAATAGATATTGTTAACTTTTTCCTCTCTGCTTACCCAGACAAAATTTTATTTTCTTTAAATAAAGCCTGTTACTAAACATTAGGAGTCACTTGAAGAAAACATGTTTCTAAATTTTTAAAGAAGATTGACCACAAAATATTTATCAAAATTTAAAACAAAACCAAAAAACTCTGAGATAGCTATTTTAATATATTTAAGATAGCAATATAAAGTAGAAAACATATGGCTAGGTTGATAAACAGAAAACAATACATAATATTATCACGTAAAGGATTGATAAGTGTGGGTAAAGATGGTTAGGAAAAGTTCTGAGGAAGGAAGAAGAATGTATGGCAGCGATGAAGCCATGTTCTGATCCTGGTCACAGACGTAGGCAAAGCTTAGAGCAGATCATTCCTGTGCTTAATTGTCAACGTATTTCTAAATTAAAAAAAAAAAATCTTAAGTGCATATGTTGCGTTTCATTTGGGGAACTAGAATTCAGCAGTTTGGTACAAGTTGACATGAAAGTGTATGGGAGCATATTCTTTTTGTCTACACTTCACTGTTTGCGTGTTTATAGTACCTGATACCTAAGTATTCCTTAAAAATTGATGCACATTGATTTCCATTCACAACTTTGGAAGGAAGAATGAAGGGAAAATTATTAGTCTCAGACTGAAGGGGGAGGCAGGCCATCTCTTTGGAGGCATGCATTTGCAGTTCTCCTTTTTCTGGCATAATGGCCAGGTGAGGGTAAGTCCCTATTGTTTGGGTTGAAAGCTGACATCCTTCTCAGGAATGGAGGAAAACGAATGATATGGGTAACAGGCAGATTCCAAATGGAGAGTTTACACTCTGCTCTGCCAGGTTATGGATGTGTCTCTAAGAGGCCTTCTGAGCTCATTCATTGTGCTATCTGCACGGGTGTGTGCCCTGTGCCCTGCTTATATTTACTTCTAAGGGAAGTCTCATATGAGAGCAAAAGAAAGTGACTGGGAGGGAACCTTTTGGTTTCTCTTTGTTTTGACTCTGGAACCTATAACTTTTGGCTGCAGCCTCAGGCTATGATTCTAGCCCTGGCTGGACCACATTGGGTTGCTAGCAATGAGAAACACATCCAAAAACAATATCTATGGTTCTAGAGTTTTCACCTGTATTTAACATTGAAGTTGTTTTGTAATGTTTTTAACAGTGCCCTGTGGAATGTTGGGATCTGTATCTTGAATTTTGTTTCCCTTAGTAGACAGAAAGTATTAGACCCACTTTTACACATGGAAATTTAGACTTAATTTCCACCAGAATCCTCTTATGTATGGAAGTGATTACATACAAGATAATTTAAAAATCCCATGCTATATGTATCAAAGCCATAGTGGCAAAATAACAGGAACAAAAATACTCCTTTAGGGTGGCCAGTTAGCTCAGTTGGTTAGAGCATGGTGCTCTTAACGAGATTGCCAGTTTGATCCCCCCCATGGGCCACTGTGAGCTGCGCCCTCCACCACTAGATTGAAACAACTACTTGACTTGGAGCTGATGGGTCCTGGAAAAACACACTTAAAATAAATAAAAGTTTAAAAATGTATATATATTTAAAAAATGTATTTCTTTATATAAAAGTTGTCGTTAATTAAAAAGTAAGCACAACACCTTTCTCACAGAAGGGTGCTTCTCTCCATCGCTCACCATTCCTAACACCATTAGGAGGTTATTATTATGTTTACAGAGACTGAATTCCCTTCTGCTTGACAGATGAGTAACTCCTGGCCCCTCCAGTGCTGCCTAGAGTCGGGTGCTTCACATTTGTTTTTTCACCCTTTCTGGGACACTGACCCCAGCTGAGGTTCTTGACACTTCTATTCTTATTTCAGGGAGTGAGATTAATGGCAGGACACTATTATAAAAATGTCAGTGTTAGGATGATAAGTATGGTGACTATGGTACTGTGCATAGAAATGGGGGATATAAAAGGCTTCTCCATAGAAAGGAATTGACAAACCCTGAAAATCCTCAAGACAGGGATAGGATGACTCAAACCTTTCAAGCATGGTTTCCTGACCAAGAAATAACTGGTAACATTAAGGAAGTGAAAGGGGGAGCCAGCTGGAAGAGAGAGATAATGAGATTTTTTGTTTATTTGTCTCTAACATGGTCAAAGTTGTGTTGAAATATCTATGTCAGCATTTCTAGCAGGTAGTTGGGATGGTAGCTTAAGGTTGGAGCTGTAGAAAAAGTATTTGAGAAGTGGCTGCACGGGCACCCCTGTGAATGCCATGAGAGTTCACTGAGGAGAGAGAGAGGGAGACAAAAGCAGGAGTCTGGAGTTTGGAATCGGGACTCTTGGGAAGTGTACACATTTGCAGGGCAAGGAGAGGAATTAAAGAAGGTGGCCAAAGAGCCATAGAGTTCTGTGAGTGGTGGGAGGAGATCCACATATTTTTTCCTTGTTTCCTGAAAGAGGACAACAAAGTAAAAGTGAAATTGTAAAAGTAGATACCTTTTCCCCCTGGTTTTTCTTATCCGTAAGACATATTCTTATGGATGTTGTTTCTCTTCAATTGTGACTCAGTATAATGGAGTAATGGTGAAGAAGATAATTTATTCGATGGAGATGGTTTTTTCTGAGTTTTATCACATGCTACCATGTCCATATATTGTGGCACCCATGGAAATGTACCACTCAGACCTCTTTCAAGAGAAACTGCTTCGAGAAGTAGACTGATTGAGGGCTCTAGCTGCTGTCTGTGGGTCTACCTCTCTTTGAGAACAGTCTTTCCTGGACTGTTCCTAGTTAGTAACATAGTACAGTGTGGGTGCTCTTTCTGACCATTCCTACTCAACATTTTCTAGTAGGGAACTTGCTTGGAGACAGTCCACTAGCCTGGTAGAGATTTGCTCAGAATGGTACTGCTGCCTGAGGCTCTTCCACCCTCTCCCTTCAACCTTACTCCTTTTGCACACATCGGGCCTGCTCTTGCTGATTACTCCTTTATCCTTCACAGGTGTTTCTCCCAATACTTCTCTTGGTGTCTGCTTCTCAAGATCCACAATGACACATATATCAACCTAAGTTTAATAGATGACCCGGGCAGCCCTGATAACTCTGATCCCTCAGAAGCAAGAGCTAAACTTCCTGAAAAGTTTATTTGAAATTAATTTGTTTCCTCCTAAGATTTTAGGATTTAAGTATATTCTATTTGGAGTAGGATCTGTGCAAAAGAACCTAGACTAGATTGAATGGGATCATATATTGGCCTTGACTCTGCTGTATTTAACTTAATTGGACCATTGATATCATCTCATAAATTATGCTCATTTGGAAAAAATAACTGACCTGCATAGTTTTAATTTACTTTAATCTTTCTGAGAATTCCCTTTTTTTTTAAAAAAAAAAACAAAACAAAACTGACTTCCTAGTAACAATTCTGAAGAACCACTGATTTTTTCAAATAATAAATTGAACACTTTGTATTATGTAGAAAAACTTTTAAAAAGTTTAATTCAAAAGTAAGTCAATAAACCCTTAAAATTAGAAAAAACATAGGGGCATTTCATATGGCAAATTAACAAAATAAAATTACTCAAAATGAATATGTTCTTAGAGAATAACTACCTTCTGAATCGGGTAGGCAATTTAAGTTATTTTATCAGATAGTTTCTCATATGAGTGAATGGATGAATTAATTGATTGTACAAAATTGAGAAAACTTTATATAATCAGCAAATAGTTTAGCTTAATAATGAGAATTTCCAAATAAATTGCCATGTCAGAATATTAAATAACAACATAACTATTTAAGTGACTAAATACAACTTCTCACTATATATCATGTTCTATTTGAAAGCTAATTAGTTGGCATATAAGAAATCTGGCTTTAACTCCCAGCTGGCTAGGTAACATTGGATTTCCTTTAACCTCTCTGTTCTTCAGATTTCTCAACTGATATATGGGTCCTTCAAAATTTGTAAATCTATATATATATATTTTTTTTTTCCACTTTATTTCTGGAAGATTATGCACTAAGCAAAACTGACCCCATTTTTGTCAAAGCTTGATGGACATATATTCAGTATCAAATACATATATACCTATATGTAACTTTAAATCCATTTCTCACCTACCTTGCTCATAATATGGGATTTCTTTGAAAACAGTGGTCCTGTCTTACTCATTTTATTTTCTACAATATCTAGTATAGTAGATGTGAATAAATATTATAGGATTGGATTGAATATTTTGTATCAGTAGCAGGATTGTGAGGCATTTCATATCATGGTTGCTTATGAAAATACTTTTATAGCAGATGGTAAATAAATATTTCGGGAATTGGATTGAATATTCTGTAACACTAGAAGGATTAAAAGAGGTTTCAAGTCATGTGAAAATACTTATGTGAAAATAAGTCATGTGAAAATACTTATTGAAGATGGGATTTATGTGGTACTGAAGGTATATGAACTCAGTCTTATTAAAAAATTCAGAAGCTATGTTCATGCTCTAAAGCAGTCATGAAACATGAAACATTCATTTGCATGTATGTTTCATTAACATATATAAACAATAGTATATATAACTGTCCAACAGTTATTTAAGTGGTATTAGTTCATGAAGAAAGGAGGAAAATGATAATAGTATTTAATCTTGCCTATTATTTATCTGACACTCTCTTAGGAACCCTATAATATCATTTCATTTACTTCTCACAATGGTTTTGTTTGTCATCCTATACAATTTGAGTTGAGGAAAATCAGAGGGGTTAATAAATTGCCCCAAATTACACTGATAGTAAGAGATAGAGTCAGGATTCAAATTCAGTGGATCTGTCTCCAAAGCTCAAATATTTTCCACCGAAACAGAGAACCATATGCTTGTGGTATTGGCACCTAAAAAGGAAAATATAAAGAATAACCAATTAATTTTTGAAAAAAAAAGAAGAAAAGTATTTGAGAGGCCTTGCCATACCAGATATAAAGTACGCTACAAAACTATGCCACTTAAAAGTATGTGATATTATTAGTAGAGAAATATATCATTGAAACAGAAAAAAGACCCAAGAAAATAGTGCCATATATGTATAACAATTTCATTTGCAATAAAGATGGCAGCTCCAATCAATGAAAAAAGATATATTGCTTAAACAAAAACTATTGGAACTTTGACAATGAACAAAGAATAAGTTAGATATAAATTATATCCTCTGTACAGCCACACACATACACACACACAAACTTCAGATTGTTTTAAAGCTAAACAAGCCAATAAATTTATAAGATTTTTAGAAGTAAACATGGGGGGGCGTAATTTAATAATCTTGATGTTCTATAATCTTGACTTGAAATGTGTATATGAATATGTGTTTGTACATGGGATGAAATTTATATCTAAGACCAACAGTTATAATGAAAGACTCAGATTTGATTTTGGAAAAATTTAAACCTTCCCCAGGATAAAATAATAAAATCAACATCACAAAATTAAAACACTAAGAGATGACAAATAGGATATGTTTCATATATTTGCCTCATCTACATGAGGCAAAGGTCAAGTTAAATATATAGTTAGTTATATGTATACACATACCAACTTTTAAAATGAAAAGCTATTTAGAAAAAAAAGCAAAGGCAATGAAGAAATGATTTATGGGAATGGGAATAAAAAAAATATGAAAATATATCTACCTTTGCTAGTTGTTAAAGAAATACAAATCAAAATGAAATACTTTATTTTTGGTTACACATAACAAAAGATTTAAAAATTTATAATCTAAGATTTTGGCAAATGAGGAAAATATACTCTCATAAATTGTTGATGAGAACGTAATTTGGTGAACTTTGTTGGAATAGTTGTTAATATCTGTCTAAACTTAAAGTGTTCCTGCTGTTAGAGTTAATGCCTCCACTTTTATTAGTTTATACTGTAAACATTACTGCTGGTATTTTAGTGGCCAGTGCAGTCAAGTATCAGCATTTAGTTTGCTTAAGAAGTACCAGGAGGGAGATTTGGTGTATTTTTCCCATAGCCACTCAGCCCTGGTTAAAACTAGAGGATCCTAGTTATCTGAGAAGAAATATCCACTTTAAGTTAACCCATTTTAAATGGAGACCAAATATAATAGCCCTAATATAATTAGGAAATTTTCTTGAAGAATAAAACTAAATTTTATAAAAATAAATTTTATCTATGATAAAATTTAGATTATGGTTGCTTCTGTGGGCTATTTCGTAGCACAAGATATGGATCAAGACTTGAAAATTTTGGTGTAGCATTTCCAATAACATTTTATGGTAGCATGATATTGAATCTGTCATTTGTAACTTCTGCAACAAAATCATTAAGAGAACGTCAGTCATTCTAAAAGCTTCTCTTTTTTCCTTTAATAATACAATAGTTATTTTAAAACATCTATTGTGTAATCATAGTTGTCAGTTTCTTTTCTGCCCGTGTTAACTGGTTTAACTATGCCGCATCTCCATTGTAATCATTTTTGTGATTTTATCATTTCTCTGGTCTCTCAGCATGAAACACATTTCCTTGTATGAAATCTTTGGTATCATGTTAAAAATCAATTTGCATTAATATTGCATACTATTCCAACATAACAGACTCAAATACAGCATCAAATAATGAACAGGAGACAGACAATAAAGATGTGGTGGAAAGGGAAAGATACCAGTGGTGCACACTGAGGAAAATCTGAGAGAGGACTACTTTGAGAAATGATCATTCACTTGTTGATGTTTTTGTATTTTACTTCCTTACACAATAAAATTGTGGAATCATAGATAAGATTATGTATTCAAACATATGAATAATTGCCATGTAGATTGTAACTGCACAAAATTTGATGTGCCTCACTCTATGTCCCTTAATAAGAGAAAGATTAAATTCATTATGTTATATGGCACTCAGTACTCTTCATTTGTTAATTTATTCATTTATTCATACATTTGACAAGCATTTATTGAGTTCCTATTAGGTACCATGCCCAAGATAGACTAATTCCCAGAATCAACAATCAACTGGATCTGTCATTTATAGAATACTTCAATCAGCATCAGCACCAGAATACACCTTCTACTCAAGCTCATATGTGACATTCACCAAAATAGACCACATTCTAGTCCACAAAATATACCTCAGCATATTTAAAGACTATAAATCATATAAGTATGTTCTTAGACTATAATGGAATTAAACTAGAAATCAGTAGCAGAAAAATAGCTGGAAAATATCAAAATATTTGGAACTAAAACACCACACATCTAAAAACATATGGGTCTAAGAAGAAGTCTTGAGAAAAAACAAAAATATTTTCAATTAAATGAACACAAGAATACAACTTAAAATTTGTGGGATGCAGTGAAAGCATTGTTGAGAGGGAAATCTATAGCATTGAATGCATATATTAGACAAAAAGAAAGATCTAAAATCTATCATCTAAATTTCCACATTAGGAAAGTAGAAAAAGAAGAGAAAATTAAATCCAAAATAAGCAGAAAGAAATGAGAATTAGAGCAAAAATCAATAAAACTGAAAACAAGAAAAAATAAAATCAAAGAGACCAAAAGATGGTTCTTTGAAAAGATCTGTAAAACTGATAAACCTCAAATGAAGCTAACCAAGACAAAAAGAAAGAAGACACAAATAACTAATATTAAATATTAAAGTGGAAACATTCATAATTTCATGGACATTAAAGAGATCATAAATGAATATTTGCAACAACTCTATGCCCATAAATTTGATAACTCAAATGGACCAATTCCTTTGACAGACACAATCTACCAAAATTCACACATGTATACAGAAATAATCCAAATAGGCCCATTTCTATTTCATAAATTCAATAAATACTTCATAACCTTCCAAACCAAAAAGAAGCAGACCCAGATTATTTCACTGGTGAATTCTACCAAATTCTATAAGGGAAAAGTGATACCCGTTCTCTATATTGCAGAGAATAGGAGCAGAGAGAACACTTCTAACTCATTCTATTTGGCCAGTATTTCTCTACTCCCCAAACCAGATAAAGACATCTCATGAAAGGAATACTACAGATCAATACCTCTCATGGACATATATTTAAAAATCCTCAACAAAATATCAGCAATTTAAATCTAACAATATATAGAAATAATTATATACCATAACCAAGTGGGATTTATCCCATGTATGCAAGACTCGGCTGGTTCAACATTTGAAAATCAGTTAACACAATCTATCTCTTGATCAAGAGGCTAAAGAAGAAAAGTCATATGAACATATCAATAGATTCAGAAAAAGCACCTGGCAAAATCCATCACCCTTAATGATAAAAATTATCAGCAAACTAGAAATAGAGGGGGGATGTCCTCAACCTGATAAAGAACATCTACATATGGTTCAGGGAAAAGAAAGAAGAGACTGAGAAGTGAATGGTATTATGGAGTTTCTAAAGATCAACAGTGATACATGATACACTAGGTCAAGTAAAAGGAAATAAAAATCAGTCCACTAGATCTGAAAATTAAGAGATAATTGCCAATTTAGCAGAAATTATTCTGATGAAGTGGTGGGGTCAGAAAATATTTAATAGGGCTAAAAAATCAAAGAGAAGTGAAAAACTTAATAAAATGCATTTCTTTCAAGAAAATTAGTTAAGGGAAGATTAAAGATAGTATAAGAATGTAAACAGTCTTAGGAAAGTTATTTTTTAGAAGGAAGACTGTGTCTGTCAAGGCAGGTTAAGTTGTATTGCAGAATGAATCCCAAAACTCTGAAGCTATATTTATTGTGTACATTAAAAAAAACAAAACACTACAATTAACATAATAGTTAATGGTAAAAACTAGATGTTCCCCTCATGAGACCAGCAGCAAGACAAGGATCACCCCTATCACCACTCCTGTTCAACATAATACTGGAAATCATAGCTAATGTAACAAGGCAAGAAAAAGAAATACCGTGTTTCTCTGAAAATAAGACCTAGCTGGACAATCAGCTCTAATGCGTCTTTTGGAGCAAAAAATTAATCTAAGACCCAGTCTTATTTTACTATAATATAAAACTGGGTCTTATATAATATAATATAACATAATATAATATAATATAATATAATATAATACCCGGTCTTATATTAATTTTTGCTCCAAAGATGCAAAGAGCTGATTGTCTGGCTAAGTCTTATTTTTGGGGAAACATGGTAACAGATGCAGTAGTACCTCAGTTTTTGAACGTCTCCGTTGACTAATATTTCGGTTTACAAACGCCGTAAATTTTATGGATCTATGGTATCACTAGATAATAAAAGTCATGCTAAATTTGCAGTTTTAGGGGTTGATTTTAAAGGTCTGGAATGGGTTAATCCATTTTGCATTACTTTCCTTGGGGAAACCGTGCCTCGGTTTTCGAATGTTTCAGAACTCGAATGGTCTTCCGGAATGGATTACATTGAAAAACCGAGGTACCACTGTATACAGATTGGGAAGAAAGAAAACTGTCTTTGTTCACTCACAAATGATGTGATTATCTATATAGAAAGAATCATGATGAACACACAATGTGATATATAGATGATGTATTACAGAATTGTACACCTGAAACCTATGTAACTTTACTAACAATTGTCACCCCAGTAAACTTTAAAATAAAACAGAAAGAATCCTGAAACTAATAGATTATAGCAAGTTTACAGGATACAAGATTAATATATAAAAGTCAATCACTTTCGTATGTACCAGAAATGAACTAATAGAATTTGAAATAAAAGGCACAATACCATTTATATTAACACCAAAAAAAATGGCACACTTAGGGATAAATTTTTAAAAGTTGCACAAGCTCTATATGAGAAAAACTACCAAGCTGATAAAAAAAAAAATCAAAGTAGATTTAAATAAATGTATGACTATTCCATGTTCATAGATAAGAAGACTCAATATTTATTGAGATGTCAGTTCTTCCCAACTTGATCTATAAAATCAATGAAAACTCAATCAAAACCCCAGCAAGTTATTTTTTGCATATCAACAAACTGATTCTAAAGTTTATATGAAAAGGCAAAAACCCAGTTAGACAATCCTGAATAATACAGTACTGAAGGGGAAGAACAAAGTTACAAAACTGACATCATCTGACTTAAAGATTTGCTATAAACTATAATAATCAAGATGGTAGAGTATTGGCAAGAGAATAGAAAGATAGATGAATGGAAGAGAATAGAATGCCTGGAAATAGACACACGTAAGTATAGCCAACTGATATTTAATAAAAGAGCAAAGGCAATGCATAGGGAAAGGATAGTCTTCAGCAAATGAAATGGAAGAAATGTACATCTATGTGGGGGAAAAAATAATGTGGACCCTGACTTCACAACTTTCACAGAAATGTACTCAAAATAGACCATAGACCTAAGTGTAAAATGGAAAACTACACAACTTTTAGAATATGCCATAGGAGAAAATCTATGTGAATTGGGTTTAGTAATGATTCTTTAGATATAACAGCAAAAGCATGATCTACAAAAGAAAAGACTTAAAAGTTAGATAACAATTAAGAAAACCTGTGAAAGGCACTGCTAAATGAATGAGGGCATGTTATATTATTAATTTAAACAACCAATTTTTATTAAAGTATAATGATATATTTGCATAATATGAGAGTATGTCCTCATTTTCGTCTTACAAAATTTGTGTATATTCATTTTACATGTTTTTATATTAAAGAGAAAATGAGGAAATTAATATAAAATACATAATTGGTTACATGAGAAAGGGAGATTTGCAGTGAGGTGGGAGAGGCTAAGTTTATTTTAGAACCTTTTGCACTTTTTGGTTGTTAATATGAAAGAATTATTTCTATAATTCAAGTCACCAAAATTATGCAGCTGTATATGTATATGTATATGTATATTTAATTTTGAACATACCAAATTTTCCCCATAATGAGTATATAGTTTATAAATTCGCAGCTATAATACAGGTTTTAATATTATGACTTTCAATTGCAGAAAGTTGAGTTTGCAAAAATGATTGACTAGGGGCCAAGCCAGCCTCACAAAGTCTAAGTGAAGATGTGATCACGGTGCAGGAGAGATTTCTGCATTCCCAAACCCCATAGGAGGACTGTGGAAGCTCTAAGAGGAATCGTTGGTTGCCTAGAGCAGGACAAAGAGACTGGCCAGTGACAGCAGCCTCTGGAGAAGCGGCAGGACTGTAGACATCTGTCATTACAGTTGGCTTGTCACGAAGACACCCAGATAGAATGAAATACATCAGATGAGAGGAAAACTAGGATAATCTGGATCTCCTTCCCCACACTAACAATAACGGCAAGTGCTCCAAATCTTAGATGAACTTCAGGATGAAGGAAAAATGGGTGGGGAAAGAGATAATCTAGAATGAACTCAGTTTAAATCCAGAAGTGAACACATGAATCAGGAAGCGTTTGGGAAGATGGATGTACACACATTAGCATAGCAGAGGGAGCAAGAAAAAAGACAGAGAGAGAGAGCGAGAGCGAGAGCGAGAGCGAGAGCGAGAGCGAGAGAGAGAGAGAATCCCTGGGATGATGGCAAAAAATAATTTTTGCATAGGCATTTAGTTAAGTGATCACTGAATAATAGCAATTTCGATTCATTTATTACAAGTACAGATTAAATAGTTTGATATTTAAGGGTGGACAGATGGCTCAGTTGATTAGAGTGGGAGCTCTCAACAACAAGGTGGCCGGTTCAATTCCCGCATGGGATGGTGGGCTGCGCCCCCTGCAACTAAAGATTGAAAATGGTGACTGGACTTGGGGCTGAGCTGTGCCCTGCACGACTAGCTTGATGGACAATGACTTGGAGTTGATGGACTCTGGAGAAACACACGTTTCCCCAATATTCCCCAATAAAAAAATTAAGAAAAAAAAAGAGTTTGGTATTTATAGTTTGTTAATTTTATTTTACTTTTTTGTAGCTGCTGAATGATTTTATGAGGTGTTGTAAAAAGATATTGTGAATGTCTAAAGAAAAAAAATTATTACAGTAAAAAACATATTGCCATTAATCTCCCTCAAAATCTCCCTCAAAATCCCTCTCACTTTGAACACACTTATCCCATCATTCTTGCCACTTTCTGAAGCAGTTCTGGAAGTCCTCTATTGTGAGTGTCTTTAGTTGCACTGTTGTGGCTGCCTCGATGTCCTGAATCATTTTGATTTGGGGGAAGAGCCAGAAGTTCACGGTGCTACATCCAGTGAGTAAGGTGGATGAGGACAAACCATAATGTTTTTATTTGACAGAAATTGCCGTACCTGAAGTGATGTGTGACATGGAGCATTGTCATGATGGAGGATGAAGTAAAGACACTCATGAAAGAGCACTTCCAGAACTGCTTCAGAAAGTGGCAAGAAGGATCGGATAAGTGTTCAAAGCGAGGGGGAGTATTTTGAGGGAAATTAATGTCAAGCTGTCTTTTACTGTAATATTTTTTTTATTTAAACATTTACCATATCTTTTGATCACCCCTCGTATTCCAAAAGATTATGTCATTTTTAGTTGGGCAAATAAATAAAGAATTCACTGTGTTTTCAAAAGAATTAATGTTATATGAGATGTCCTGGTTAACTGAAAACTATCACTGATTTTTAAGTTCATTAAATTTTGATACATTTATATTTTAGTGTAAAAGCAGTCTGCTAATAATACATAAGAAGACAATCTCACAAATGCCTTTTCTTTGTATGGATCAAAACACCAATAGTATCCTTCAAAGTTTTCTCCTATAAGGAGAAAAAGCCATTTGTTATATAAATGATGGGATAAACTCAAAGAAAAATGATGAAAATGCATTGAAAAACATGCTCTAAGCTATGTTTGCTTTGCAGTCTACGTAGATTGACATTTCAAATTGTGACTGGAGAAAATAGGAAATAATTGCATTCAGTATTTTGCAACTATATATGCTGGTGTTCCGTAGAAAGACAGTTTGGGTGATACATTAGTATGGATCCATTTAGATAGATTCTTCTTTCCCTTTTTAATAGCATCAGTCAGTGGCAATTTCAGATCTGTTGTCTACAGTCCAAGCCCAGGGCAAGATCCTACTGTGGCACAATGACCTTATTTATTTCTTTTCCTTCATTTCCATTAGTTTTTTTATTCTGTCTAAGGGGACAAGTTTATGTCAACTAGCATTGTTTTAAACTAACACTACTTTGCTAGAATTTTCCAAACAATTTAACAATTTGCCAGTTGTTGCTTTTCATAAAAAATGAAGGGTTGTATGTATTACTCCACTGACTGTGGTTTTGGGGGCAAAAGAAAATGGAAACTGCAGCTTTCCAATGCCCTAGTACAGGAGTCCCTCCTTACCAAAAGTTTTACTTTCCACGGTTTCAGTTATCCATGGTCAACTATGGTCCAAAAAATGTTAAATGAAAAATTCCAAAAACAATTTCTAAGTTTTAAATTGCATGACACTCTGAGTAGTGTGATTAAATCTCACGCTGTCCTGCTCCATCCTGCATGGGATGTGAATCATTCCTTTGCCAGCATACTTTATAAGCTACCTGCCTGTTAGTCACTTAGTAGCCATCTGGTTATTGGATTGATTATCCCATTATTGTAGTGCTTGTGTTCAAGTAACCCTTATTTTACTTAGTAATGGCACCAAAGCACAAGAGTAGCGATGCTGGCAATTTGGATATGCCAAAGAGAAGCAGTAAAGTGTTTCCTTTGAGTGAAAAGATACATATGTATAGGAAAAACTATAGTATGTCTGATTCAGTACTATCCATTAGGGGTCTTGGAACATATCCGCTATGCATTAGGAGAACTACTATAATTTTAATTTTGCCTGTGTTTTCAGGATGCAGATATAGCATGAAATAAAGTGAAACTGGAAAGCAAGAAAGTGGTACCTTAGTATATATTTCCTGGGGTTATTTAGCAATCATTTTTCTCTTGAATACTTTTATTATTTGGAATCAATTTATTTTATTCTAGAAACGAATTCCTGCAGACTTGTCTTTCATAAATATACATACACACAAGTATGTGTACACATACATTCTCACCCCCTACCCCTAGAAGCTTTCGTTCTGTTCTTGTTCTCTGCTGACCCCAAATACTCATACTTTCCCAAGAACAGGATTAGAAGCAATTCAGTTATCACGGTGCTTGGTGGTAATTGATAGCTATGCTGAATAATGAGAATAATCTATTAACTCAAAGAACAACTGGCCCTATATTGACTCTTCTCATGGAGTCACAGTTAGAATATAAAATGGATAGGATGATGCCCCAAATTCTGTTAGTTTAATAAACTACATGGCAGTAGAATGTTGCTATCTATGAAACTATTTAGATATGTGCTTCGGGATTTGGACAGCAGTAGCAAAATATCTATTTTGAATAGATAGATACTTTCCATAAATTTGAAGTTTTATGGCCAACACATAAAGATTGTACTCTCATCACTAGACAGATGCTAAATGTTCACATAAAGACAATGAGTATCTGTTCTGAGAAACAATATGGCCTATCTGAATTCATATATGAAAAGTCAAGATGGAACACTCATAAAATACTAAGAATTTATGTCCAAATAGGAATCTATCAGATATAAATGCAAGGTTCAAAAGCTCTTCAAAGGCAGAGGGATAGAGGTTGTACAGATGGGGAAAGGGATTATACATTTTTATCAAGTTATAAATAGAATCTTGTTTAGAGATTACGCAATCAGATAAGAAGTACTTCATAGTGGTCTATAAGAACTAGAATGTCATTATCATTGAGTCAAGAAGCAAGAGCTAGTAAATTTAGAGATTTTCAAAAGGTAAGTTAGTAGATCTTTGATATTCTAGAAGTTTTTGCGTGAAGCAGTTCTGTTTTTCCTTATTCTTTTCTTTCTTTTTAAATTTCTTACCTTGTACTCTTCAGATATGTTGATCCAATGGTTGACTTTATTGTTCCTAGGATTTACATCTTCCACAGTAAGAAAAGAAAATGACAAGGTTGTTTGCCCAATAAAACAATTTCTTCACTTTAAGATCTTGTTTCTGGCTCCTTGTTGCCTGAACTTCTGACTCTGGTCCTTGTCAGGCCATAGGCTTTCTGCTGTTTCAGAGCCCTCATTACTGACTTGAGTTCTTACACCAGGTTACATTTGTACACTTTCTGCAGGTTGCCTGGGTTTGTTTTACTTCCTGACTCTTTCTCCCAGCTTCAGTCTCTCCTGCTCTTGGCATTCTTTTTGTCTGAGTGATCTTTAGGATATATTTTCAAAAGTAAATGTATTTTTATAAAGAACAAATTAAAGAATATATTATAAACTCTAAAAAATAAAGTAAAAAATATTAGAAATGAAAATTAACTGGGGACAGGTGTTTCTTGTTCTTAGCTGTTTATAAGCAGTTAGAATGATACTTAATGTGGTCGGCAGAATAATGGTCCATAAGTATACCCATGACTTAATCCCTGGAACCTCTGGAAACTGTGAATATGTTATATGGCAAAGGGAGTTTTTGGATGTGGTTAAGTATCTTGAGATGGCAAGATTATCCTGGATTATCCAAGTGAGCCCTTAATAGAATCACAAGTATTCTTGTAAGAATGATGCAGAGGGAGATTTGACTACACAGCAGAGATTGGAGTAATAAGGCCGGAGCCAAAGAATGCCATTAGGCTCTTTAAGTGGAAAAGGCAAGGAACAGATTCTTCCCTGAAGGCTCCCAAAGGAACCAGCCCCACTAACATCTTGATTTGTGCCCCATAAGACTAATTTGGGGCTTCTGGCCTTGTTATATGTAAGCTAATAAATCTCTATTATTTTAAGCCACTGAGTTTGTGGAAATTTGTTACAGTAGCAACAGGAAATGAATACAGATTTTGGTACCTAAAAGAAGAGTGCTGCTGTAACAAATACCTAAAAATATGGAAGTGACTTTGAAATTGGTTAATGGATAGAGTCTGTAAGAATTATGAAGACTGTGATAGAAAGGTGTAGATTTTTTAAAGCAGAATTGTTAGTGAAAACATGGCGTCAAAAATACTACTGATGAGGGCTCAGAAGAAATGAGAAACAGGTTATTAGAAACTGGCAGAATGGGAATCTTGTTATATAGGGTCAGGAGCCTTAGCTGAATTGTGTCCTATAGTTATATGAAAAGCAGAACTTGTAAGTAATGGATTTGGATACTTAGTTGAGGATCATTCCAAACAAAGTGTTGAAGGTACAGCATGATTTCTTCATGCTGCTCATGATAAAATGTGAGAAAAAGAGATAAATTGAAGGAAGAACTGTTAAGCAAAGGGAACTAAGACTAGATTTGGGAAATTCTTAGCCTATCTAGATTGCAAAAGATGCTAAAATTAGAAGACACAGTGTCAGGAATGTATGTTCTGAAGAGAAGACCAAGGATTTGGCTGGACAACCTTTTTCTAGTGCTTAAAGGGATTAGATGCATAACGCATTGAACCCCTCAGCCATCTCAGCAGAAGCGAGGAATAGAGGTGAGATTATCCAAGAAAGAGCTGCAGAGGAGTGTCTTGTCTACTGGAGTGAATCCTTGATATATACACAGGAGACCCACAAAGTTTTGAGAATGTTATATCAGCAGAAATACTGCCAACTTGGACTAAAAGGGACAGAGACAGGACACAATGAAAGAAGATTGTCAGACAACAAAAATTCCACAGCATGAAACAGGCTGATTAAACTATTCAGCTGAAAATATGTTCTACCCTTTAAGGAAAAGGAAGTATGACTCCAAGAGTGAACCTTGGGCCCCCAGGGAAGAGCCTTGAGCCACAGATTATTTCCAGTCCTTGAAACCTATTTGAATTTGCTCAGATTGATTTTGAAATTGTTTGGGACCAGTGACATTTCCCTCCTTCCATTTTCTCCTTCTTGAAATGGAATGTTTATAACTGTTATTTTGTGACTGCCCCACCATTGTATTTGGGGACCAGATAATTTGTTATCTAGTTTCACAGGTCTACAGATAAAGAATGATTTGCCCGGGAATTTCTAATTAGAGTCTCAACCATATTTGATTTAGATAATGACATCTGGGACTTTTGAGCAAATGATATTTATATATCTTAGATGATTTTGGCCTTGAGTTGATGCCATAATGAGATGATATGTCCTTGTAAGAGGGAGGCAGAGGGAGATTTTACTACAGTAGAGGAGAAGATGACGTGTCTTGGAAGTAGAAATGGGAGTGATGCGATCAGGAGCCAAGGAATGTGAGCAGCCTGTGAAAGTAGAAGAGGCAAAGAACATATTCTCTGTATCCTCCAGGAGGAGCCAACCCTCTGACTTTTTGATCCTCATCCCTTAAAACTAATTTTGGACTTCTGATCTGCAAGACTGTCAGAGAATAAATGTATATTATTTTAAGCCAAGTTTGTGGCAGTTTGTTTTACAGTGGCAACGGGAAAATAATACATTTGGTATATGTAAGAATTCAATAAGTATGTAATGAGTGACTGAATGATAAATTTAAAAAAAATTAGCCTATGTAGATTCCACGGTTATAGGATTTGAATGGGAAGCCAGCTTTATTAGAAAAAGCTATATATTAATAAAAATCCACTTTGGTGAAGAAAATTCTTTCAATTAAAACCAAAATTAATGATTATGTAAAGATACGCTTAATACTGATGGAAACTTAAGTAGAATTTTCTGGCATCTTTAGGACTAATTTCCATTAATATGACTATTAGTTACTTGTTACCACATTTTCCCTCAGTAAATTCTGATGCTTAGTTTTTAATCTGATCAATTAGCTTTGGTGTTACAGAATTTAATTTTGAGTTTTTATATGCATACAGGCTCCCCAACAGATGGAATAAATAGGTATAATTTAACCTCAGAAAATAGGGGTCTCATATCCTCATTGCTGAATAAGGGATGGTGAGCAATAAAACGTACCAATGCCTTGATATTTGCCGCTTAGGACTTAGTAGTATGGAACTCTTATAAGTGTCAAGTCCAGTATTATTAAAGAGGCACACATCTGAACATGGTACTAGAGTATATTTTCACAGTGTTTTGAAAAGCAGGAACAATGGTCATTTTTTACGGGAATTTATCTATCAACAAGCTTCTTCAAGGCCTGCAATATGGACTGAATAATGAAGAAGCTGTCAGAAGGAAAAAAAAAGCATCAAAGCAACAGAGTTTTTCTTAAGCTATACCAGTGCGAGAGCAGCACACTGTCTTGCTTCCTACCATATGCTAGTGAAATTGGGCTAACTCTAGTTTCTCCAAAACTTGCAGCCTTATTTATTTGTGCATATAACCTAGAAATTCTCATCAATATGCCTATATAGATAACTTTAAGCAGCTGGGAAGAAGTTTCACTCACTAAAGGATGGTGAATCCTTCTATAATACCTGTTATTTTATAAGCCTGCTATAAACCTTTATCTTGTTATTTGACCATTGTATTTTTGTAAAATTCTTGCCATATTTACAGTAACCTGTTTAGATTGAAGGTACAAGCAATAATTAATTCTTGAAAACCTTTTAAGAAAGTTATCTTCCTTCGGACTTCTCTGCTCAAGGCAAAAATTATGAGATCATGGTGATATTAGATCATAATTCTTTTACTAATTTAGAGACAGAAGGGAGTGGTCTTTTACAAAACATAAAAATCTGATGATCATGATTTTTAAAGGGAAAGAGATTTAAAGTAAATGGTTTGTAGATATAATATTGCATTAAGTTTTATTGAGGTAGTACAAAATTCCAGGCACAACTTGCTTTAGAATACTGATCATAGCTTATTAAAAACTTCTGTTTCTGTGAGAACACATTGTTATTGCATGGTGCCCAAGTCTCAGGCTTCCCCAAAAGAAGTTTTTGATCCAAGAGTCTCTGATAACAGTCTGCAAATAGGACACACACACGCATACCCACACACGCACGCACACACACATATGCAACATATTACTAAACTACTTTCAGGCTTTTTCTCCATTAGAGAAGACAGGAAATTCAGGGACTAGGCAAGGATGAGAAAGAAGTATATTTTTATAGTGGTAGCAGTGTTGATAAGTTTATTCCCTTTTTCCTCTCCCTGTATCTCATGGTTATTCATAGTCACAAAGTGATGCAAATTTCTTATGGACTTATAAACAAAAGTTGGACATGGTAAATTGCCATTTGTAAATGAAAATATACAGTCGTTGATTTCAAAATGTTCTAATGTTAGTTTGACGGATTCTAAACATTCCAGAGGGAGACATTAATTATAGTGGACAACCATAACGAGAGCCTGTGCACAGCTCAAGGAGTGAGATATGAACATCTATATACTGTGTTTCCCCGAAAATAAGACCTAGCCGGACAGTCAGCTCTAACGTGCCTTTTGGAGCAAAAATTAATATACGACCCTGTCTTATTTTACTATAATAGAAGACCAGATCTAATCTAATCTAATCTAATCTAATCTAATCTAATCAAATCTAATCTAATCTAATCTAATCTAATCTAGAACTGGGTCTTATATTAATTTTTGCTCCAAAAGACGAATTAGAGCTCATAGTCCAGCTAGGTCTTATTTTCGGGGAAACACGGTATTGTCCATAATTAGTTCTAGATTAAGCTTCTTTGATTCCTCAGTTTAGGTATAAAATATTTCTTCTTTTGGTGGTTACATGAAACTCTTCAAGACTATGTATGCTAAATATTCTATCTTAGTAAATTAATGAAATACTATTTTAAAAGTTTGACAATAGGGCCGGCGCAGTGGCTCAGGTGGTTGGAGCACCATGCTCTTAATGCCAAGGTCACTGGTTCGATTCCCACATGTGAGCAGCCACAGGCAACTGACTGCTTCCCCCGGGGGGAGCGCAAAGCTCGTAGTACCAGCATGGGCCAGGGAGCTGTATCCTACACAACTAGACTGAGAAACAATGGCTTGAACCAGAGTGGGAGCGGGGAGGCGGAAGAAAGGGGGAAAAAATAAAAGAAAGTTTGACAATAACTTTCATGTTTTTCTGTACATATAATTCTGTGAATTCCTTCCCCTCCCCCAAGCTAGTATTACTTGCCCTTATTCTTACCTCCTGAAATTATGTTTTACAAATGACTTACTAGGCTTTCATGTAAATAAAACCTTTCTCAGTTGGTTTGAGCTCTGTCATTTGAGGTTGTCAAGTTTTATTTGGTTTAGAATTAACTGATTCTGTTTCATAGCTACAGGCCAAAACTAGCCCTAATTAGCATCTTGTAAATGATTAAATGGGGAATGAGCAAAAATTGATAAAAATCACTACTAATATTAGAAATATAATGATTGGTACTGTTGTCTGAGAATATGTTATGGGCCAGATACTATCCTAGGCACATTACGTATGCCATATAATCCTTTCTAGGTAGGACTACTCATATCTTACACATAAGAATTGAAGAGGTTATATTACTTCTTCAAAGGCATACATATATTCAGTAGGCAAGCTTTCAAATCCTATGAATTTTTTATTAAACCAAGCTGCGCGTATCAGTGCTCACAGAACCATATTGTCAAATCAGCAGCAGTGTCTTCATATGTGATATTGTACATGCTACAGACATATGTTTAAATAAATGCTTGTTGAATAGATAAATGACATCAATATTGAAATAGTATAAATGTGGCTTTGATGCCTGCTCTTTTAACTTTCAGAACCTATGCTATAATAACGAGACAAAGTAGTAGTGAATGATTCATTCAACAGTGTTTATGTTGTATTTTATATGTTCATAGTGCATAAATTAATCAAAAAAAGGTATTTCCTTAACACAAGGCCTAAGGACATGAAACAAATATAGAAGCCATAGTTTTATGCCAAAACAGGTGATAAATATAAATGCACAGATGAGTAAAGAAAGTGAAAAAAAAGTTGACAGAAAACATTAAGAAAGGACTTAGGGAGTTGTTTGATTTGAATTGAACCTTGAAAGTTGAGAGAATTTGGCAATAAAAGGTCTAGGAAGACCATTCCAAGCAAATGGGGTGGCATAAAATGGTACTTAAATAATAATTGAGCATGGCTTTGACATGTTTTATGATTGTTGGGAAATATTCCTCTCCTCCATCTTGCGGTAGGGTTCCATTTCTCTGTCCCGTTGATGTTAGGCATGGCTATATGATTTATTTTGGCTAGTAGAATATGACACATGTGACATACATCCCACCTGAGCAAAATTGTTGAATGTGACTAGTTCAGTTTGGCCTCTGGCTCTTCTCTGAAAGGATGGATTGCATATCTGACCCCTGACATAGCGCAAACAAGTTGCAGTTTATATGTAACTTGAGGAAGAAATAAACATTTGTTGTTATCAAGCCACTGAGATTTTGAGGTGGTTCCTTATGCATCATGGTGTAGTGAAAGCTGGTACTATAATGGCGTTTGAGGGTGGCCTATAAGGAATCCTGACTGGAGAAGAGGGTTTATTCTAGATTCTAAAGGAAGATAATGAAGATTTAAGTTAAAGATTTGGGTTTTATTTTGTAGTACTGAGAATTGGTTGTCAATCTTGATATGTACTTCTACGGTTTAAAAAGAAAAAAGTGTTGATTCCATGTGATAGCTCTGTCAACAAGAGTTGTTTTTCTCTGCCACTGATCAAATGTAAATGCTTCTAGAATTTTTTTTTTGTTATGGCTAGAATTAATAGCTTAGTGAACAAATCCTATGACCACATTTACTTTTCTATGCAACATCTACCCTCCTTCATCAATCATATCTTATCTGAGCTGTCAATGTGTGTTTAGCATAGGGTCCAGAATTCTATTAAAATAAGAATGAGTTGGACTGGCATGTTTTTGGACTGGTATTTTCATGTTTTTTGTCTGCTTCCCTATTAAATGACTGTCAACCATTGGGAGACACATTTAGTCTTCAGGAATTTCTCTTTTTGATTTAGAAATTGTTTCTTTGAAAAGCTATTCTAAGTCTTTAGGTACACTACTGAATGAATGTCAAAAATCTATCTGGTCTTGTAAATTAACTTAATATACCCCTATAATAATGGGGTGACCAGGTAATTTGTTCTCCAAATAGGGGCACTTTTGAGAACAAAATGGAACACTGCTAATAATTATGCTGAGACAACAGATATAAACTGAAACTATTCGAGCAAATCTGGATCAATGATTATCCAGTACATGAAAGAACTGAACTATCACATTCATCACTGCTGTCTCTCCCTACTTCCTGAAAAGAATAAAAGCAAGGAGAACTTCACCAGTGACACTGTGTCTTTTCTATTAATCATCTATCATGACACAGGTGCTGTCTGTCTCTCTCACTTCCTACTCACTCAACCAGCTCTTAAAATAAGTGAGGTAAGGGTCAGCTACTGCTGCATTCTGAACTTCAGTGAACACATTAAAAACTTAAATTATCTTCAGTATGAAAAGAAGAATGAACATGAATATTCATTGCTTTTGTTTTCAAGAAAGCATGGGAAATATACATTTTTACTTTTTATTTTAAAGAATTTAAGTTTTTTTCCAGTATTTTCTCACCACTCTCTAATGTGAAATGTAACCAAAGCAGTGTTATTAGCAGTGCTAAGAAACTGTCATTGTTAAATGTTGTAACTGCCTTTAACTTGACACATGCTTCAAAATGGGATATTTCAGTGGGATTAAAATTATTTAAGAAATTGTACTTGATATGAGCTCTTCAAGGTCAGTGACCATGTAATTTTTTATCTGTCATCCCCAAGTCCTAGCAAAATTCTGAGCACAGAGTGAACTTTTAAAAGTATTTGTTAAATCAATGAAGAAATTAAAGAATAATGATAACTGTATGTGAAATATATCAATATAGGTTTAAAAATCTATAGACCATTTTGAGGTCCATCTAGAGAAGTCATGGAAAGCTTTCTGGAGATAAATAGCTATGACCTTGAATTTGGAACAATGTTAATATACACAGGAAGTTGAAAAATGCATGGAAATAAGGTGAATAAATACTGAGAGGTCAAAAAGGGAAAAACGTTCTCTGCACACAGAAGAAGAAATTATTTAGAGGAGATGATTTGGTTTTCAAGAATGGCAGCGATCTAGTGTTCACTAAAAGAAATTATCTGCTTATCATGAAAAGAAAAGTACTTATATTTGTATACTCTTGAGTTTAAATTAACATTAGTAATTTCTACTTTTAAAAATACTTTTTGAACATACTTGAACTACATAATCCTTTTTTGATAAAAAAATAAGATTTGCTTCATTTAGGAGTGGATGTCAGAATCATGAGAAAATATTGATTCTAAGTTTATCCTTTAAAGAACAAACATACACAAAGGAACCATAATATATGAATATCATGTAATAATAGACTGGTTTTGAATGCAATAAAAAGAGAAGCATATAAGAAAATATGTTGGCAGTTCTGCAATCAAACCTATTATATCAATTAAGTGTAAATGAGCTAAATTCCTCTAGTAAAAGAAAAATTGGTTAAAAAATTAAGATACACACATATACATATACATATATACAGATACATATTTATAAACATGTACACATAAGAGACTCATCTCAAAGTAACTCAGAAGTATTAAAATAAAAATTTGTGCCATGATATGCTAGGACTATTTAAATTGAAAAGACAGGAATCACATTTGAAATAGACAACAAATTTGAAAAGTCAGAGCAAATAACATTAAAATAGAAAAAGGTAACTTTGTAATAATGAAAGAAAAGTTAAAGTAAGGCTTTTCAGTGGTAAATACATTTGCACCAAATAAAAGTTCATGAAAATTCATAAATCAAAATTAGCAAAAATAGAAACCCATAATGAGTAGCAGATTTTAATTGATTCCCTTCAATTTAATAAAGTTAGTAAATAAAAAGACATGTAAAACAGAAAACTTTAATATGATAAACATAATACATCTATTTGATATATGCTGAACTCAGTATCTTAAAAACTTTCTTTTCAAATGTTCCTATAACATTAAAATGACTGTCTTGTTCTATGTATTTATCAAGACACAAAGAAAACATGAATAAATTCCAGTAAGTAAACAATACAGATAGAATCTGTTAATTACAATGAAATAAAACTGTAAGTTGAAAATTGTATTAGTTGTATATTGCTGCTTAACAGTATTCCCACAACTACTTGCTTAAAGCACACATATTTATTATTTCAGTTTCAGCTGAGTCTTCTGCAATGTTGTAGTGTCATCTGAGGTTCGACCAGAGAAGCAACAACTTCTCAGCTCATATGGTTGTTGGCAGGACTTAGTTCCTTATGACATGTTCCTACACATAAAAAACTGAAGCAATTCTGTGGAGCTTTTTATTTTTAGCATTAATAAACAATATAGTAAAGTGGCTGACTACAAGATAAATATACAAAACGCAATTTTTTTCTATTCTTGCAATTAGCACACAGAAATATGATGAAATATTTTATTTGTAATAATGCCATAATATATAATTGAGTATGATGAATTAGGTAAGAGGATCATGCCAACTTTATGATTGAAATTATAACGTGTTAAAGAACATAAAACTATATCTGGACCAATGAAAATTCATAACCCAGCTTTTGATGGAAAGACACAGGATAAGATTTAACTCTCCCAAAAGTAGCACATAAATTTAAGGTAATTCTTACTAGAATCTCAATTTTGGTGACTACATACAATTATAAGATATCTATCTATCGATTGATCGATCAATAGATAGATATCGGGAGTGCCTAAAAAATGTACACACCTTTTAAGAGATGTTATTATCTATGCTCAAGTGGTATTTCTCAGTAATCAGAAGTGTCTGGATGCTGATGGTAACCACTTTGAGCATCTCTTTTAATTGCAGAAGTCAAACATGACTTGTATTCATTTTTTGTTATATATTGAGTATTACAATTTTAATACAGATTTTTCCTTTCTTAAAATGTGCATACATTTTTTTGTACCCTGCGTGTGTGTGTGTGTGTGTGTATAATGTATACCAAGAAGAGCCAAGTAATATGCAAAAAGGAACCAGGAGGGGACAATTATCTTACCAGGAATTAGAATATATATTTAAGGTCTCTGATATTAATATAAGTGTGGTATAAGAAAATGAATAGATCAATAATTCAACAAGACAAAATAGAGAAGGCTGAGATCCCAACATGAATGAATTGATATATTACAAAGTTGTAATAAGGATAATTGTTTTAGTATGTAAAGATACATGAAGTAGCATGTTTGTACCATCATTATTGATAAAGATGAAAATCTAAAAGCAAAGCAAACATTCAAAAATACAGGAATGATTGAAAAATATATATTTATATCTGATGTAGCAAGTGAAAAATATAAATTAAAGCTGGGCCAAATATAATTAAATTTATAATTAAATTTAAAAAGCAAAACATAAACAGGAATAAATTGTATGATCATCACATTTTTGTAAAACAAAACTGACAAAACCGTAATAGTACTGGCACATGTTCAGGTATATTTCTGTATAAGATTATGTGAGGACAATGAAAAGTAAGAAAGGACAGAAATTGTTGGGAGGGCCTCAGTGAGGTTGAGGTGGGGGTGGCTCAGATAAGTGAAAGGTAAAAGGAGTGGTCATTGGAAGCTTTACTTTTTTTATATATTGAAAAGAAAAAAAAATGAAATTCATGTTAAGACTGAAAAGAGATAATTTTTTCACCTTTTAGATTAACAAGTGTCAGGATATTTGAAAACACATCAGTGAGTTTGAGGGAAATAAGCATTCTCATACACGGATCTTGTGAGTCAAGTTTGACACATCATCTATATTTCTACGAAAGTCTTTTAACAATATCTATTAAAATTTATAAAAAATACACTTTTTTACCCAGCATTTTCACATACAAATATACTCAAATGTGTGGAATGCAAAAGCATATGAATGTCAACAGTGATAGTACTAGCAAATGATTAGAAATAATAAATGAACAACAATGGAGGACTTATTATGAGTCATGACACACTCATACAATCCAATATTTTGCCACTGTTCAGCAGAATAAGGCATTTCCGTTTGATCTGGAGTAACTGTCAAAATATGTTATTGAATAGAAAATGTAAGGTACAGAAAAATGTATGTAGATTTCTACAGTTTGTGTTCAAAAGTGTGTGTGTGCATGTATTATCTCTGGAAACTATGAGACATTGGAGACTGTGGGTTGTCTCTACGTAGGATAATGGAATGGCTGAGAGGTGGAGCTGAACTGATTCCCCTTTGAATTTTATATCTTGTACCTGCATTATGTATTTAAAACTAAAATACTTTAAAAATTATTCTAATTGATTTATATAGAAAGAAAAACATAATGTAATCAACAAGCCAGCTAAGTATCAGAGAGGCTCTATTATAGTAGTAAATTGACATGATCTTTCAATATTTCCAAGTAATTTATATTTATAAAACCCATTCTTCATTACAAAACTTTGAACATTTTATGAAAACAAAAATGTTCCTTTATTTCAAAAATAATGTTTGAAACCATTTGAAGTTAAAAGCATTATCTGAATTAGAAGTGAAACAGAAAAGACTACCAGTATGTTGAAATGATTAAAAGAAGTGTGATAACGGATTTCCTGGAGCTCACAAGAGTATGTACTTGGTTTGATGATTTTAGCTGAGAAGTAGGAGGAAAAAATATAATTCTAAAAGTTGGTGTCCATTCTCAACTTTCTATCACCGAGGCAGAAAACTCATGGGTTTAACCCCAAGATCCCTAGGCAGGGAATGGCCAAACAAACATACTTTGTAAAGATTGTAGTAAAAAAATTGTCTCAGTGGTTTTCAAGAACGTAAAGATTTTTGTTATAAAATTCTTGATTGCTTTCTGGCGTGCAGTTTGATTTCTAAAATTTCATACATTTCCTAATTAGTACTCTATAATTATTTTATTTTTCTTTTAAGTTGTATTTAGAAACAAGACAGCCATATCTTCTATAAGTTCATTTTGTGATAGGATGACAAATATGTCAATTTGATAATTATATATTGGAATAAATGATATGACAATAAAATTAGCTCTCAGGACTATTTATATTAGTTATATTTATGAATATGATATCGATACAATATATCACCCAAGATCCTTTGAAATGCCAATTAAATTTTAATGTATTCTATCTCTAAATTCTTAGTGATTAAAACTACTTAATACTTCAAAATAAACAAACTGTTATTCTTATACCACTAATGTGCTTCATATATTTCTGATTAAAAACAATTTAAAATAGAAGAAATATCCAATTTTGAAATGATTTCTTCTCTTGAATGTTACCCAAAAGCAAAAAAAGAGGGCACAAAACAGAAACCTGAACTCCATTTGCAATGAGATTAGATCTAAGTAACCCCAAACCTGATAAGGAAGAGTTATCAAATACAGTGACTATTTAGTACAGGTTAGTGAGCATACTGAAGCAGGATGCTCCAGGCTGTAGAATTTAGACAAAACCTATAGTAAGTGCCACTATGGTACAAAATCAATATTCACTTATTTAAACCAATGGGATTGTTTTTTGTGGGCTGATGGTGGAAGCTTTTTTCAACTAGGTTTGTCACAAAATCTTGAGAAACAGAAAATACGTACTACAGGAAGAAACACACTTTGCAGAAACAGCCTTGTTGCAGGTGTAAACTGCCAGTGAAGGAGTGCAGAGACAGAGGACAAAGCAATTTTCTATACAAAACCAGAATTCAAAGCACAAAAATAATATTCAAGAAGGAAAATTAGAAGAAAATGAAAAGTAATGTAATGAAATCTGAGTTAATAAAAACCAGAAGTTTTTAAATGGAAGAAAAAATGAGAAGAGATGAAGGCTAATTGAAACCAGCTGAAAGGAGAGTGACTACAGAGAACAGGCAGATATGTGGGGGACAAGCTAGAGAAATGCAAGGGAAATTAAATGGAAAAAATCAAATATTTTTATTTAATTAAAAAATTTAATTACAGTTGACATAAACTGTCATATAAGTTTCAGGTATACAACATACTGATTAGACATTTATATAACTTACAAAGTGATCATCCCAATAAATCTAGTACCTGACACCATATAGTTGTTGTAATATTATTGACTGTGTTCCCTATGCTATACTTTGCATCCCTTTGACTATTTTGTAACTACCAATTTGTACTTCACATCCCTTCCTCTTTATCACCCATTCACCCAATACATACCTCCCATCTGGCAACCATAAATTTGTACTCTGTATTTATGAGTTTGTTTCTGTTTTGTTTATTCATTTATTTTTTAGGTTCTACATAGAAGTGAAATCGTATGAGTTATTTTACTTAGCATAATAACCCTCCAGATCCACCCATGTTGTTGCAAATGGCAAGATTTCATTTTCTGTGACTGAGTAATATTTTATTGTACATACACCACATATTCCTTACCCATTCATCCATTGATGGACACTTAGATTACGTCCATATCTTGGCTGTTGTAAATAATGCTACATTTATCATAAGAGTGAATATGTCTTTTCAAATTAGTGTTTTGCATTTCTTCAGATAAATAATATCCAGAAGTGGAATTGCTAGGTCATAGGACAGTTCTGTTTTTAATTTTTTGAAGAACCTCTATAAAGTTTTCAATAGTGGTTGAACCAATTTATAATCACACCAACAATGCACGGGGGTTTCCTTTTCTCCACATCCTCACCAACACTTGTTTGTTGATTTATTGATGTAGCTATTCTGACAGTTGTGAGGTGATATCTCATTGTAGCTTTAATTTCCATTTTTCTGATGATTAGTGATGTTGAGCATCTTTTCATATGTCTATTGACCACCTGTATGTCCTCTGGAGAAATGTCTATTCAAGTCTTCTGCTCATTTTTGTAAATCTGATTGTTTATTTTTGTGGTGTTAAAGTATTTGAGTCCTTTACATATTTTGGATATTAACCACTTATTGGATATATCCTTGATGAATATCTTCTCCCATTCAGTAGGTTGTCTTTTCATTTTGTTGATAGTTTCTTTCACTATGCAAAAACTCTTTAGTTTGATGTAGTCCCATGTGGAGGGGATGAGTACAAATTATAGTGGTTTTAGACTGTTGGAACTTAAGTGACCATCAACTTAAAATAGACTGCTATAAACCTAGCTTGGTATATAAGAAGGGCATGGCAACTGCAAACCAGAAATCTGCAAGAGAGATACAAGATATAAAGAGAAAGGCGTCCAAACATGACAATATAAAAATTCATCAACACAGAAGAGAGCAAGAGAATAAGCAAGGAACAAAAAAGAACTATAAAAACAATCAGAAAACAATAAAATGGCAGTAACTACATATGAATTATTACTTTAAATGTAAATGGACTAATTGCTCCAATTAAAAGATGTAGGGTGGTTAAATGAATAAAATAATAAGAATCATACATAAGCTGCCTATAAGAGACCCACGTCAGATCGAAAGACACACACAGACGGAAAGTAAAGTGATGGTAAAAGATATTTTATACAAACAGAAACAAAAAAAAAAGTTGGAGTAGCAATACTTGTATCTGACAAAACAGACTTTAAAACAAAGCTGTAACAAGAGACAAAGAAGGGCCGTTCATATTGTTAGAGGGATCAATCAACAAGAGAACATAACTCTCATAAACATTGATGCACCAATGTAGCAGCACCTAAATATATAAAGTAAATATTGATGGATATAAAGGGAGAGATCAACAGTAATACAGTCACAGTGGGGACTTTAACATTCCTATTTACATCAGTGGATAGATCATCCAGATAGAAAATCAAAAAGGAAACAGTGGCCTTTAAAGACGCATTAGACCAGATGAACTTAATGGATATTCTTAGGACATTTCACCCAAAAGCAGCAGAATACATTTTTCCCAAGTGCACGTGGAACATTTTCCAGGATACCATATGAGAGGCAACAAAAGAAGTCTTGATAAATTTAAGAAGACTGAAATCATATCAAGTATCTTCTCTAATAATAATAGTATGAAACTAGAAATCAAGTATAAGAAGAAAACTGAAAAACACATGGAAGCTAAATAACATGCCACTAAATAATGAATAGGTTAACAGCGAGATCAAGGGAGAAATCAAAAGATACCTTGAGACAAATTAAAATGCAAACACAACAACCCAAAATGTATGGGACACAGCCAAAGCAGTTCTAAGAGTGAAATTTATAGCAATACAGTCCTACCTCAAAGACCAAGAAAAATCTCAAACAATCTAAGCTTACACCTAAAGGAACTAGAAAAAGAACAATGATAAAGTTTCAAAGTGAGTAAGAAGAAGGAAATAATGAAGAACAGAGTGAAAATAAATGAAATAGAATCTAAAAAAAAAAAAAAAGAAAGAAATAGAAAAGATCAATGAAACCAATAGACGATTCTTTGCAAAGGTAAACAAAATTGATAAACCTTTAGCCAGACTCATTAAGAAAAAAGGAGAGGGCCCAAATAAAATGAGGAATGAAAGGGAAGTGACAACCAATACCACAGAGATGCAGAGGATTATAAGGAAATACTACAAACAATTATATGTCAATAAATTGGATAACCTGTAATAAATGGATCAACTAGAAACATACTATCTTCCAAGGCTGAATTGGGAAGAAACAGAAAATTTGAACAGATTGATAACCTATCTAAATCAAATCAGTAGTCAAGAACTCTCGACAAACCAAAGCCCTGAACCTAATGGCTTAACAGGTGAATTTTACCAAACATCAAAAAAGAATATCTATCCTTCTCAAACCATCCAAAATATTGAAGAAGGAAGCCTCCCAAACTCATTTTATGAGAACAGAATTACCCTGATACCAAAACTAGACAAAGACAATATAGAAAAAGAAAATTATAAGTCAATATACCTAATGAACATAGACACAAAAAACCCTCAACAAAATATTAGCAAACTGAATCCAGCAATACATTGACAAGATCATACACCACGATCAAGGAATTTATTCCCAGGATGCAAGACTGGTTCAATATCTGCAAATCAATTAATGTGACACATTACATACACAAAATGAATAATAAAATCATCTGATCATATCAATTGATGCAGGAAAAACAAATATATATTTTAAAATAATCATGTCACCTCTCTCATTCCTAATATTGGTAACTAGTGTCTTTTCTCTTTATTTTTTTATGTTTTCCTGACCAATATGGTAAGACATTTATCAGTTGTATTTTCTCAGTGAACCAATTTTTGGTTTCATTGATTTTTCTCTATTGTTTTTGGTTTTGTATTTCATTGATCTTATTATTTTCTTTCATCTACTTATTTTGAGATTAATTTGCTTTCAAAAGAAAAGTTTCTTAAGGTTGAAGTTGAGGTCATTGATATGAAAACTTTCTTTTTATTCTAATGCAGGCAGTTAGGTCTGTACATTTACCCTGAAGTGCTACTTTCACACCATCCCAAAAATTTAGATATTTTATGTTTTTAAATTTATCCACTGATATTCAATTCAAAATATTTCTTAATTTACCTTTGATTTCTTCTTTGATCCACTGATTATTTATTATTTCATTATTATTGTTATTTCCAAATATTTGGGAACTTTTCAGATATCTTTGTGTTACTGGTTTTTAATTTAATTCCATTATAGCCAGAGAACATAAATTGTATGTCTTGAGTCCTTTTAAATTTATTGAGACTTGCTTTCTGGTCCAGAATATAATCTATCTTTGTTAATGTTATTATGTACTTGAATGGAATGTTTATTTGGCTATTGTTGGGTAGAGTGTTCTGTAAATGTCAATTAGGTCAAATTGGTTGATTATGTCTTCTTTATATGTACTGATTTTCTGTCTACTTGTTCCATCTCTTATTGAAATATGAGTATTTAAATCTCCAACTGTGTATTTATCTATTGCAAAATTCATTCTTACAAGGGGAGGAAAGATTGAAAGGCAAGATCATATTGATGGCATCACTAATGTGTCCAAATAACATCCATGATTATTTCATTTTAAATATACTCTGGCTTTTCTAAACGTATATATTCTTACTTTTTATGCTTGTAGTTTCTCAGATGACATTTCAAAGAAATGTGTCAGTTCCTATTTTCACAATGATGTACAAATGCATTTAATTCAAATTGACTGAAAAATGTCCAACAGTCTATGAATCCATATCAATTACACTTGGCAACCTGGTTGTCATGCAAACCATTTCTTTTATCTGGTCAAGGGGCAATTTGAAGGCTAGTTGACATGGTGATAATATTTCTGTTATGCAATTGACATGTTGTCTAAAAATAGAATTGCAAAAACAGAGCTCTTTAAATCATCTTTATAGTACTATTTTCCCTGAAAAAATCACTAATACATTTTTATATGCCTTTTTCACATTCTATTTAGTAATAGTCATACAGAAGAAATCCATAGGGCTTTTTTTGTCTTTTCTAGATAAAGATATATTGTTTATACTATCATCTTTCTAACTATTAATGTGAGCTATGATGATGACAAAAAAGAAGATCCCATTTTTTTCATTAAAGGAACATGATTTCATTTGTTAAAATATTTATACATAAAAACAAAGTAGTAGATCTATAAATAAAGATGAAATATTATGCTTTTAACCTGTGAGGCTGCTAAAGACTTCTAAGAATTAACTGTTGATTTCCAGGTCAAAAGAGCAAAGATTTACCAAAGCACTTTTGGCAGAAGTAATGATATACAGAGTTAGACTTGCACTTTCTAAATTATAACTACCAGCAAGGGGATTACATTGCAACTATGAAACATAGATTTTCAATAAATGAATGTAAAAGTAAAGTAATTTCTTCTTATCGATAAATTTATGAGTGACAGTCTTCATCACAGCTGCATATGATAAGTAATGAAATGATAGATTATATAATAGTCTTTAGTTCAAAAAACTCTTTTTAGTCTGATGTGATTAAATAAAATAAGTCACTATTTGTAGGAATAAAACTTTAAAGTAAATATCTAAAAACACTTCAAGGAAAGAAAAGAAAACAGGAAATAAAAATACTTCCATGAATATAAATGTATTCTTAATTCATTTTATGAGATTGTAAGACTTTTCTGGCTAAAGTGTAGCATATTTTAGTATACCTGAAACATTTTGGATAGAGCCTCATATTATGACCATACTATGGAAAGGCAATAGAAAAAAAAATGAACAAACATTTCCATTTGCTACATATCATATCAATATTGGATTGGGGTATCAACATCACAGTGGAGTTCTTCATTGATCTAGAAATGCAGGGTGCTGGACCAGTCAGAATGGCTATTATCAAAAAGTAAATAAATAATACGTTGGCAAGGATTTGGAGAAAAGGAAACCCTTGTGCTCTGTTGGTGGGACTGCAAATTGGTCTAGTCATATGGAAAAGAGTATGGGGATTCCTCAAAAAAATAAAAATATACTATATGACTGAGCAATTCTACTTCTGGATATTTATTCAAAGAAAACAAGAACACTAATTCAGAAAGATATATGCACCCCTATGTTCACTGAACATTATTTACGACAGCCAAGTTTTGGAAGCAACCTAGGTGTCCATCGAGAGATGAATGTATGAGGAAGATATGGTACATGTATATGTATCCAAGGAAATATTACTTGGTCATAAAAAAGAATGAAATCTTGCCATTTGCAATAACATGGATAGATATGGAGGGTATTATGCTAAGTGAAATAAGTGAGGCAGAGAAAGACAAATACCATATGGTTTCACTTATATATAGAGTCTTAAAAAAAAAAAAAGACAAATGAACAAACAAACCAAAAACATATTCATAGATACAGAGATCAATGTGATGGTTACCAAAAGTGAGGAGGTGGGGGGATAGGTGAAAACGGTGATTGTAGTCAATGATATTGTGATTCGTTTGCATGGCGACAGATATTACTAGAATTTGTGGGGTGATCACATTGCAAGGTATAAAAATGTCATATTACTATGTTGTATACCTGAAGCAAATATAACCAATATAAGATAGTAAACCAACTATCCTTAAATGTAAAAAAAAGGAAAAGTAAGGTGTTGGAGATATATTACCTAAATAGCATATCTTATCCTCCATTTGTGCTCCTACATTTCAAATTTCCAGTATCTTAAGCAATTCCTTTGAAAACCACATATGAAATGCTGGCTTCCTGAACTCAATGTTGTCATTTAAAAGTTCACTTTGATGGCCGGCCCAGTGGCTCAGGCTGTTGGAGCTCCATGCTCCTAACTCCGAAGGCTGCCAGTTCGATTCCCACATGGGCCAGTGGGCTCTCAACCACAAGGTTGCCAGTTCAACTCCGAGTCCCACAAGGCACCTAAGATTGAACAGGCACATTGAGGTGAGCTGCCACTGAGCTCCCAGATGGCTCAGTAGGTTGGAGCACTTCCTCTCAACCACAAGGTTGCCGGTTTGACTCCCGCAAGGGATGGTGGGCTGCGCCACCTGCAACTAGCAACAGCAACTGGACCTGGAGCTGAGCTGCGCCCTCCACAACTAAGACTGAAAGGACAACAGCTTGAAGCTGAACGGCACCCTCCACAACTAAGATTGAAAGGACAATAACTTGACTTGGAAAAAAAAAAAGTACTGGAAGTACACACTGTTTCCCAAGAAAGTCCTGTTCCCCTTCCCCAATAAAATCTTAAAAAAAAAAAAAGTTCACTCTGAATATCTGACTTTATGTTCATAAAATCTCTATAAGTATTTCAGCAAACAAATCTGATAAAAGGAAACCGAAGGTATGAGACATGCTTAAATGTATCATAACTAATTTCATCAGTAACATAACTAATTTCATCAAAGGAATCCTTTGAAAGTGGTACACAACCTTAATACAGTTTATATATTAAATGACTCAAATTACTAAGGCTATATTTGATATTTATTTAAAATGTGCTTAAACAAGATACAATTCATAATGATTATCACATGCATATAAAGTGAATCTTGAAATAAAATGAACACACATTTGTTTGAATCTCAGAGCACCACTCTTCCTCTGTAGGGCTTCAAACAGTTTGAGACATGAAGCAAAGGAGTTGCCTGGGGCCAAAATATCACCTATATCACTGGGAGCGGCCCAGGCTGGGAGGACAAGGCTCAAAGTCAGTTCTAACTGGTCATCAGTTAGGCTGCACTGGGGCAGACATCTCCACCATTCCCACTGCCCACCCACTGCTCACCACTGACAAGGCCCAGATAAAGGCAAAAACCGGAACTCACTCGGACATCTTACTCTCAGAAGGAAGAAAAGATGTGGAGCACACCCTGCCAAATTTTTCTTCCCCATTTCACCAATCAGATAAGACATTTCATCCCTAAAAGTGGAGTCTGCTGAGAGGAAATATTTTCTTGTGGAAGTTAGGAGTGGACCCTATAAGAATATTATTTTTAAATTTTCTGAAAGGATCTAAGAGCAGCTAAGTAGTAAAAGAGCTGTCCAAAAGGAGATGGGTAAGTCATTTCTTTTTCTCTCCTGGTTGGTAACTTTATAGATTAAATGACCAAGATTCTTTGATTGATAAATGTAGGAAGAAAGCAATGGACTGAGAGTAAAACTATACATTAAAAGAAACTTGATTTATATAAACTAAAAAGAAGAAATGGGAAAAAATTAAACTAGTATTTGGGTTGCACACTTGGGAGACACAATTATTTTAAAAAACAAGGAAACAATTAGTATTTCTTTTGGAAAGTGGCTTTTATGGAGGGGGTGTTGACTGGATCGTGTACATGGACGTTCTTTGAGATGGCTGGAAAAGCTCTTTCTCTCACGCCTTACAATGTTGGGTCCTTGTGTCAATTTTTAAGTTCAGCTTGTCACCATCCTAGGGAGATTCACCCTGACCAGCCTATTTAAAATAAGAATTTGTTGTTAATTTCTATCCCGGCTCTGTCTTTTCTCTGTAACCAGTTATAACTCGTAGTTCTTTTTACATGTCTGTTTTGTTTTTGTCACTATGCTTCTCTAGAATGTACACTCCATGAAGACAAAGATTATTGTTGTATTACTAATACCTATCACAGACCTGGAGATATAGTTGAAACTTTGTAATTGTTGGTTCAATGAGTGATTGACATTCATAACCTTTGCTTTTAACCACCGTATTGTGCTGTTATCTCCACCCTCATCTGTTGTTAGTTCTTGTCTCACGTCCTGGACTCTTAAGTCTAACATACATGCCTTGCTATTTTAATTGCTCTGTTTGCTTTTCTTTATAGCCTCATAGTATCTCCTTCCTTCATCTGGCATGCTCTAATTATTGTACAAGATTCAGCTCAGGCATAACTTTTTCTGGAAAACCTTCCCTGATTTTTCCTTCTTCCAGGCTACGTTAGGTAGTACCTGTCTTTCATGTTCTCAGAATATTCTGAGCATAACGTCTATCACTGCACTTGTCACAATTTTATGTGTCTACCTCCCTCGCTATTTACTGAGTAAATGTTTGTTGAACGTACATAAGAAAAACTACTACTCAGGACCAACTAATTAATAGCAAGAATTATCTGAAAGTATCCTAATACTTGAAAACCTTTCAGAAATAGAAACAGCCTTCAGAGAAATATTTAACTATAGGTCGAACTCATAAGCAGGACTATTATCATTTCTCTGAGATAAAATGGGTTCAGTTATTTGTAATCAGGTATATTAGCCATTTTAATTCCATTGATAAGAAAATAGCAGATTATAGTCTCTTCACATCAAAAAAGAAGATGAAAATATGAAAATTAATCTTCACTTAATTTTTAATGGTGGTTGATAAGATCAGGATACATTTTGGCTGCAACAGAGAGAACTGCATTTCAAACTGGCTCAAAATAGGATATTTATCTTAAATAAGAATAACCCAAGAATAAGGTGATCTACAAACTTTTCTGAAGACATTTTCATGAAGTGATCAGGTTCTTTCATCTCTAAGCTCTCCGTCTTCTTGAAGTTTTCTAGGCTTACTACTTCCCCCAGGGCTGCAAGATGGCTTGAGCAGTTCCCTGAATTACTAGATGAAATTCAGAGGAAGGAGAATGTCATTCTTTCTTCTGCGTCTTCTCTTTAAGAAAGAAGAATCTTTTTCCAAAATCTCCTAGCAGACTTCTTCTTATGTATCGTTAGCCAGCATGGGTGACTTGCTCATTCCTGTTACTTACTGAAAAGGGGAATGGATACCAACACTTGGTCCTCTCTGTTAGAGGTAACAGCCATTAGAGGAAACACTGGCCAGTATGTGCCTAAAAACCATGTTTCATTGAAAAGAACTAGGAAACAGTAAATTAATAAAATCAAAATTCAGTTGTTGGCTATTTACATGTTATAAAACCCATAAAAGCCAAAATTGAGAGGACAGTTGTAACTGTTACCTACATCATTGTGCTTCTTAGATTTCCCAGACATTTAACATACCTGCGGATAAAAGTAAGATTCAATATGGGAGACGCACATTGACTATATACCGGAGTTGCCAAAAAAATGTATACACATGACTTGTATTCATCTTTGTTATCAGTATATATCGAGTATTACATTTTAATACAGTTTTTTCCTTTCTTAAAATGTGTATACATTTTTTTGGCACCCTCTGTATTTAGCTCCCTGTTCCTGAGTCATGGTACATTCCAAAAATGCAATTAACTCACTTTCCCTGCCAATTAATTTTCATTTATTTTCTCTATTAACCCCGATTCTAGAATATTTCTACCACCACGATGAAGGATAAAGAAAAAAAATCTCTCTATGCCCAGGTTTTTCATTTAAGACTGTGGGTGAACAATGCATTATGAATACTATTGATTTTTTTTGACCTCCGTCAAGTGACATGAAAGCTTAACCGAGATTCATCTTCTCTTCACATTTGTCATAAATCTCTGACGTGTCGATATTCTATATTTGAATGCTTTGTGCACATTAGCAATATTGTAAAATCATATTGTATTGTGACAAGGCACTAAATTTATTTCAGAGAGGGTCCATTTTAGCACTCTATGCACTATGAATAATAAAGCAGTTATTGATTCTAATGACAGATTATTACAACATTAATAATTTAGTCGAAGCAAGTCCTTTTTTCATTTGAAATCGGAGAATTGCTAATGAAAAAAAAAAAAAAAAGGCAGCATCCCAGTTAGCTTTCGTTGTATTTTAATGATGTTGTTCATCATAATTATGTGGTGTCAGTATATACATATATAGGTCATATTGAGTTCAGAAACATAGGGATTCAGTCAGTACTTTAGTCATGGCTATTTGAATCTTTAATTCTCATTAATGATAATAGGGGCGAAGCTTGTAAATTATCTCTCTATACTCAGATATAAATGGTTATGTATTTCTTTTCACCCCTGGCAAGACCTACTCTCACAAATGATAACAATGATATCACAGTCAAAATAAAATCAGGTGTCTTGTCTTCTAAATTAGGTTTATTTAAATGAAATGGAAATGTAGTTTAAGGCAGCTGTTCATCCTGAATTGAATTTATTTAAGCCTTAACTAGCTGTGAAATTTTGGCCACAGGACTGCATCTCTGAATAGTTGAGTCACTAAATTATCTTTGGAGTGTTAGAATGGAAATAGCATATATATCCTTATTTTCAGTTGTATTAGAAATCCTCACATGAGAAAAACTTAGTCTATTCTCAGTGTTGAGCTGTTTGTCATTATTTTGTCAAATTAGACCAAACTCAAATATACCATGCCCCTTTTTTCATTTACAATGTGATATACCTATACATGTCTTAATGAATAGTATGTCCACTGCCAGAGAAAAACATGAATCCCTACTTTTATTCTCAGTATAGTATGTCCCAGGAAAGAAAAACATATTTAGGGCTTCCATTCTAAGATGTTTCATTCAGTTATCCTTCTTTCTGAAGCCAACCCAATGATAACAGATTGGAACAGAAAAGCTGACTCAATCTCCAAGGAAAGCAGGAGCCACCTATAATCCCAAACAATAAATTAAAATGCTTTAGTAATTGGACTAAGATGATAGATGCCACTGAGTGGATAGCTGTCCATAGATTTTCTACAAAATAAAGAGTTCCCCAAATTTGGAAGCACACCTTGTCAGGACAAGCCTATAACCCCCATTTTAGAAAGACAATGTTTAGATTTGAGAAATAGAAACAGGAGGCTCTCTAAACCCCGGTAAACCAGATGGAGTGATAAGGAAGTTGAGGCGGACTAAGGAGCAATGCTACTTGGTGTTGGAAGGAGGAAAAAAAGGGGTGATAAGGAGCCCCAAGGTTACTGATCTTGGTCTGCTTGAAGGACGAGTAATGGCTAAATCAAAACACTCACATGATATACACGAACCCAACACACATTTTTGCATTAAGAGCAGCTTCCACACAATTCCTTCTTATCTCTTTAGGTTGGAAGAAATTTATACCCACGAACAAAATGCTGATGAGAAAATTTCGGAAGGAAAGAAACTCCAAGTCCCTGCTGTGCATGTTGGCTTTTTAGCTCCATCTCCCAACTTCTGCTTAACACTACGCTGTTAAAATAGTTGGACCAGAAAAAACTCTCCTAATTGAAAAATGATTGGACAACCAGCAAAGATACTGCAAGACAGAGGAAAAAACATGTCCCTCAAAAGGCAGAATAAGAACACGATTATTCCATTACATAGGTAAATTCTATAAACAAAAAGTGCTTTATGAAATAAAAGAAATTAAGAAAACATGCGTGCTGGAACCCAAAAATGAGCAAATAAATAATACAGAGGTTCAAAGAAGAGATGATGAGACTTAAGATAGAGAACAAAATTGAACTTTCCTTCAGAAAAAAATAATGAAAACTTGAAATAATTGAAAGCACACGTGATCAGATAAGTAGGGATTATATGGGCTACTATAACATAATTAAGTCATTTCTAATTGATATACTTGAAATTTTGCCCCCAACGGGATAATATAAAGTTATGCAAGTATCTGTGTATCATATTGAAAAATGACAAGATATTATGTCACAAATAAAATCTTAGCCAAATTAAATATAGATTAAATATATATATATACACACACACATATATATATATACACACACACACACATATACACATATATATATATAACTGAAATTTTTTTTAAATTAATAACTTCCAGTTAAAGAGGAGAAATGCCATCTAAGAATTCTTATCTGGGAAATAATGATTATAAAATCTTTATATATCTTTATAAGGTATACAGTAATTCCATGATGAGAGGAAAATTCATAGACTCAAATTCTTATATTTTTAAATTAAAAGAAAAACAATTAATGAATTAAATTCTTGCCACAAAAATAGTAAAAACTAACTAAATGTAAGGGAAATGTATAGGAAGAAAATAATGTTAATAAAGCCAGAAATGAATAGATTAGAAAACAGAAAAAGAGTGTAATTAGTGAATAACTCCAAAGTCATTTATGTTTTAAATGAGAATCAAAAACAACCTATGAGACTGGGAAAATTAGAAGTATGCTTCAGAGACTAATACTTTCTGTGTCCAATATCTGCATTTCCTTCTTCTTTAGCAATAGAATCCTGAATATTTAGCTAGGCACATGGATACACACAAGGCTTTATTGTCCGTCCTTCCTTACAACTGGCTTTGTCTATGTGACTAAATTCTGGCTCATAAGACACAAGCATAAGTGTCATTTTGCAGCTGTTCGGATCTATTCTTAAAAGCAGGTGATGGGTGCTTGTTCTTCTCCCTTTCATCCTGCTACCAATCAGATAACTGGAGCTCTAGCTACTATGTTGGTCCACGAGGACTAGAGCCACAACGAAGGAATGGTTGAATCATGTGCTGGAGTAAGCCTGGTCCATCAGAAAAGCTTGGTGTCACTACATAAACTCTAGACTGCCCCCTTTCAAACTTGATTTAAGTAAGAAAATGTTAAAAACTACCTTGTTTATGTTTATAACCTTTTAATCTATGATGTTCTATCTTATTTAAGCTCATGGTATTTGCATTCCTTTGCATATGCAATGGAAAGTAATTTTAACTGTTTCAAAAAGTAAAAGAATATTTTGCACCATTTTGTGCAAACGAAATTGATGGCGAGGATTAAATGGATTCTTTTTCTATGAGCAGAAGACATTAAAAAAAAATTCAAACCTACTAATCACCACATTAAACAAAAATTGTCAAAGAGTTCATCTTTCATATGGTGTTTGTGCTAGTTTGAATTATCATACCCAGTTACTCTCTTTCTCTTTTTCTACTTCCATTGACATATGGCTTGGCAGTGTGACTTGTTTTCGTCCATTAAATGAAAATAGAAATGAAATATACCATTTTTGAGTAAACGCTAAATAGGAATAGCATAATTTTGCTTTTCTGCTTTTCCGGTGCTATGAAAATTTTGCAGTCTGGATCCGGGGATGTAGAAGACACATAGAACAGTGCCAGAGAATGTCAGCTGATGTATAGCCAACATGAATTCTGAGCAATAAGTAAAACTTTGTTTTTCTAAGCCACTAATATTTTCAGGTTGTTTGTTACTGTGACACATTCTAGTGCAGTGGTTCTCAAAGTGTGTTTCCAAGACCAGTAGCATCATAATCATTTGGAAGCTTCTTAAAAATGCAAATCTTGAGTACTACCCGAGGTTTCCTGGAAAAGAAACTCTGATGCTTAGCAAGCCCTGCAGTTGATGCTGAGACATGTCAAAATTTGAGAATTGCTGATCTCGTGGAAGCTAATTCATATGGTTTCGAAGTGATTTCCATAAAATCTTTGATACGCAGATAACCCCGAACTATTAAACAGTTCCGAATCATTGAGAGAGAAATCAAGCTTTATTTATTTATAAAGTAAAGCCCTATTTAAAAAATGGAATACCATAGCATCATTATTAAATTGAAAAAATAATAATAAAGAAGAAATCTCCATACTAAACTCATCTCAGGTAGGGATAGAAATATAAAATAAGTAATACATAAACAAATAGAATTCATCAGCCCATTAATATACCTTGGCAAAATGGGGACTGTGCTGGGGGAGAATGATGGCTGAATATTCCAGATTATCTTAATAGAAAGAAGAGAAACATGATTCTCTCCATAAATGCAGAATAAGAATCTGATCAAAAATTAAAATTCCTTGATAATAAAACAAGAATAGCTAGACACTTCAAAAATAAGGTAAAAGCTGTCTATCAGCTCACAACCAGTATCATGTCTGGTCTCTTTTCAAGAGACGCATTTTTCCATTCAAGTCAGTAAAAAAAGGTGTTTTTAAAAAAACAAATATAGGTTCTTAAAACATCTTGGTTGAAAACATGAGCTTTTACAAAAATAACTGATTTCTTAACTTCCTCCTCAGTAGATTAAAGTAAATCCACATATATTAAACATTTAAACAAAAAGTAACTATTGAAGAAAGCATAGGGCATCATTTTTTGAATCAGAGCGCATACGTCACAAAACTTAGAAGTCATAGAGGAAAAGGTAAATTTGACTACATAACAAATTAAAAACTTTTGCACAAAGGATTTTTAAAAAATCAACAGACAAATGACAAATTGGAACAATAATTTTGTATTACAGATGACATCGTGCTAATGTTTTAAATATAAGAATAGAACCAATAAATCATTTTAAAATTGGCAGAGGTCACAAAAAGGTAAGTGACAGAAAACACATACCTTCCTTTTAGACATATGAAAAACTATTTTCTTTTACTCATAATTAAGTACAAATTTTAAACGAGGTAATGTTTTTTCACCTGTCAAATTTGCAAAAATCAAAATGTTTGACGATAGTCTTCCCTTACCTTGAAGATTTAAACTGTTCCTGTCATGTCCTACAAAGTCTTCTCTGATTGGCTGCCATCTACCTTTCAGAAACACTTTCTTCCAGTCTTGCCCTCTATTCCTTGGCTCTAGCCAGGCTGGTCTTCTTGTTGTACCTTGAACACATTCAGCAAGGAATCTCCAGATCTTTTCTAATGTTTTCCCTCTACTAGGATGGCCCTTTCTCAACCTTTGTGTCTCCTCATTTCATTTAGTCTGTTCTTCAGTGTCACCTCAGAAAGGCCTTCCTTGACCACACACTTTAATTCCCCCACCCCATTACTATATCCTCTTATTCTGTTTTATTTTTAAGGCACTTTTTACTACCTGAAAATATTTGATCAATTTAACATTTGAATTTCTTTTTCATAGAATATGAAGAATGTGTAAATGCCAGAGTATCGTGGACATTGTCTCCAACATTCCTCTCAACATCTCTACCACTAACAAGGACCTAGCCCAGAGCAGATGCTCTATATCCCTGAATAAATGCATAATAGCTGCACAGAATTGGAGAGGGTGGTGCAAACTAGCCATCTCATTCACTGCTGGAAGGAGTATATCTGTCCAAACTAATTAGATAGCAAATTGTTAATATTGACCCAAAATCCTCATCAGAGGGGAAATTTTCAATTTTCATAAACATAATGACCATAAAATTTGGTTCTGCAATTCCACATCTAGGATTGAACTTATCTCTACATGTGAATTTGACAGTGTTACTTGGATTTGCTATACTATTGTGTATAGGAACAATACTCTGAAAACAACTTAAATGCCTGTCAGTTGAAGACTGGCCAAATAGTGGTGTACTCCCAAAGGGGATATTATGAGGCTGTTAAAATGTATGTGTGTGCGTGCATATGTGCATGTGTGCTACTCTAGAACAATCTCCTAGGTATATTGTTCCGTGAAAAAATAAAAACAAAGTGTAGACAGCTATATATAATTCTTTAACTTAGGAAAAATACACATATATCCAGAGGTGCCAAACACTTTGGTCAATGTTTCTCAAGCAGTACTTCTCCATAATTATAAGTGTCTGGACGCTGTTGATAACCAGCGTAACAACTTTGAGCATCTCTTGTAATGGCAGAAGTCAAATGTGACTTGTATTCATCTTTTGTTATCAGTATATATTGAGTATTACAATTTTAATAGTTTTCCTTTCTTAAAATGTGTATACATTTTTTTGGCACCCTCTGCCTATGTTTATATATGCACAAAATATATATCAGTAAACATTAAAAACAACTGACGAGACTAGTAGTGAGAGGGACAGCGTACCTGGGGGATAAATGTGAGAAAGAGAATTACCTTTTGCTATAAACCCTTTTGTACTGTACCTTTCCTTATTGTATTGATATAACTTATTTAGTAAAGTTAAAACGTTACTTTAAACAAAGAAATTAGTTTGCCTTATTTCTTACACATGTTAAAGGATTTTTTTTCTGTTTTCCTCATTTTTGTTGTATGCACAAATGCAGTTTTGGCTTGCTTAATTGTATTTTCCCTATGATTAAAGTAGAGCAACATTATTTTACTCATGTGATTCATTAGAGCTAAATAAATATTTTTGGAATATTTATTTTAAGGTGTAAATTTTCACAAAGAAGCAATGCTGAAAAAATTTCATCTACCTTGACATAATATAATGCATTTCCCTCTCTATACAATAAAAGCATGTGGAAACAATGTAAAATGGCTTTACACTTATCACATTGATGATAATGGAAACAGATGCTTTTTAAACCATGAAACTGTCTTTGCACTCCTTTGAAATAGCCAATTAACTTACTCTCCATTTTGGCTTAAGTGATTTGATAAAGCACAGAATCACTCCATCAATCCTTAGTCATGAACCCTTGCTCTCTAAAGGTTAATGCTCCATCCTACTTCATTGAATTGAATGATTACATCTGTTTATATATTAAAGCAAAATATATATTTTAACTAGCATTTTATTTAGTTCTCATTTATATAAAATGCAATCAGAATGAGGATGTTATGAAAACAGAATGGTGTAATAAATAGTTTCATTATGGGATTATTCTGTCCTTTCTCCTTAAAATAATAAGACGGTATTCTATAAAAGGAAATTGTAAATCTAAAGTACAGCATTCTGTTTCCATTACTTTATTCCTAATGTTCACCAAGACTTCATATGCAATATTTTAGAATTCTCAACCCCAGCTTCGTAAGTCACAGAACACCACAGGGAAGAGGCGGCATTAATTTCTTTTTCTCTTGGCTGTTGAAATGGAACCCTTATGTGGCTACAGAAGCTATTGCTTATTTTTAAATGTTATTTCAATATGAACGAGAATTTTCCCCTTTTGTATGTTTAGCAGAATTAATGTTTCAGTGAGTGGAAGTATTATTCTCAGAGAGAGAGTTTATGCGCATGAATTCTGAACCCTGTCCTGCTTAGCTGCTGCTGTTCACATGGTGATTGGACAAGTGCCCAAGGGCATAGGTGCTAGGCAGGGATGCTTTCACCATGACAGTTTGCACAACACCGCTGCTGTCATCTCATTAGCAGGCAGAAGCATTGCTGCCACATGCTGATTAATACAGCCACACCTGCTCTCACCATGTCATCCTGAGGATTTGAACTGGACTTGTTTTGTATTCCTCCAGGCTGCTGGCTGTTTAATTTCATGACATCATAGAACAACAAAGTCATCTCGTGGTCCCCTGGTTCAGGCTCCTGATTCCAGGTACACCAACAGTTAACTACTGAAGATAAATGGGTTTGTGTTACATTTAAAAATAGCTAGTGGGATAGTGATTCCACACTTTGTAGCCAGCTTTAATGTTTAACTAGTTTTATAATTGTAGTGGAGTGGGCTGACTAATAAGGGAAACTACATTTTTGTTTCCTTTTTTTCCAGTTAGAAGGCAGAAAAGCTACCTTTCAGGAGTTGCTAGCCTTACCTATCTCCATTCTTAGAGACACCACAGACAGCTTTGGGCATCTCCTGGTGCCAAGAAGAATACTTTGAATGGTCTCTTGTGTAAAAATAAAACACCAATTGTCCTGTAGCCTTTACACGCGTAGCCTAGATTGTTGGGAGACAACAAGAAAATGTGCATAGGGAGCCCAGAAGCCACCCTTTGAAAAGGGATCCATATGCTGCCTTTTTCTCCTTTTTTGGGAGGGTGGGGGTGAGTAGTGATTGGAACATTCCTGGTGAATTCAGATTTTCCCAAATGAGATCAGGTGGAAGAAATAAACCACCCTCTCACACCACACAGAAATTATCATGAGCAGAGAAAGAGCCTAATATGGGCTGAGTCGTGTCCCCCCGACCCCCCAATTCATATGTTGAAGTCCTAACCCTCAGTGTGTGAGAATGCGGCCATATTTGGACATAGGATCTTTCAAGAGGCCATTAAGTTGGAATGAGGTCCTTCCTTAGGTTAGGTCCTAATCCAATATGACTTGTGTGTTTTTAAGAGGAAACTTAGACACAGACAGGTACAGAAGGAAGACCGTATGAAGACACAGGGGGAGAAGGTGGCCATCAGCAAGCTAAGGACAGAGGCCTCAGGGAATCCAGCCCTGCCAACACCTTGATCTGGACTTCCAGCCTCCAGAACTGGGAGAAAATACATTTCTGCTGTTTAAGCCACTCAGTCTGTGGCGCTTTGTGATGGCAGCCAGAGCTGACTAATACATGGCCTAAGTACTGGACTGGAGCCAGTACCACTAGATTGACAATATTGGGCTATTTAAAGACACATCACACAGCTGACACCGGAGGGCTCCTTGGACTCAGTCACCGCAAGCACAGGGGATGTCTCTGGAAAGAATCACTGGGCTTGAGAGTGGACACAAAGATCTATATTGGCCTTAGGTAACCATAACAGAACATACTATTTGGAATGGAACTCCTCTCCCACTCCTACTTTATTAAGAGATACTGTTTCCGGACCAGCCGAGGAAGTGTGGCTCTGCCTCCGAGGAATGGTATCAGTGTCGGTAGGACTGCCTGCCTGGACAGCAGCAGGAAGGTGAAGGGGACAGGGCATTCTCCAGTCTGCCTCCACCTTAAGTACTAACACTAGCTCGGCGTTTATTTCCCACCCAATGCTGTCCTAAGCACCATGGGTACTAACCAAAGTAATTAAATAAAATATGTAACTTTGTTTATTTGTACTTTTCAGTTGACTTAGAATACCAGGACCTCTTTTGCCACATTTGCCTAATAATTAATTTTACTTTGTGTCTAAATATAATATTTATTATTTTGTAATTTATTGAATCTAATGACTGTAAAGTAATAAGATTTGCACTATAGTATTTTATAGTACTAAATTATTTTCTTATCTGGAACTTACGATTAAGGACTGTGGTAGGTGCTTGAGAAACAACTAAATAGAAATAGCAGCTGTAAACATATATAATTATTTGAACACTGAAATGATAAAAACAGTAATCATCTTCATGCAAACCATTTATTATTTTCTCTTCCATGTATATCGTATTGTTCTAGGAGAGGGATGTAGCTCTGGTCCTCTAGGCTTTATTTCCATATCTAGGAAAGGAAGGCCAATTTTATTTACCACTAATCTAAGGAGGCAGGGTGATAGAGGAGAATGGATTAAGATCCGTTTCAAATCCTTGTTCATAACCTAACAAAATAACAGTAGGGCAAGTTCCTTACTTCTCTGAGATTCTATTTATTCAATAGTATATTGTTAATACTAATTCTTATTTGCATGACTGTTGTGAGAATTAATATGTCAAGTGCTTGCATATGGTGCCCCCAAATTGGCAGTTAATACCTAAAGACTCTATCTCTTGACAAAAGTTAGTGTTACATATTTTAAATCATGAATGATTGTAAATTGAAAGTTAGCATCTGAACTCTTAAGTCAAAAGTACTCTTTTATTGGCTTTTTATGTGGTAGGTGACTATTCCCTTGGCCCTATATGCAGCTCTTTTCCACCTAAGCTAAAGAAAGAAGGAATGGTACATATCTGTCATCAGATAACGTGCAATCGTGGCTCAAAATTTTCCATACTGGGAACTAAAGACCTCAAGAGAGATGTGTTTCTCAGACACACACATATTAATAGTTTTCTCCAAGGAGACCAACATACTTTGTCCAATGTGATCTTAGCGAACAAAGCAAGGATTAGAGCTATCCTAGTTTTGCTAGGGCTGCCATAACAAACTAACACCGACTGGATGGAAATGTATTTTCTCACAGTTTTGGGTGCTAGAAGTTTGAAATCAAGGTGTTGGCCAAGTTAATTTCTCCTGAAATTAACTGTGGGAAGGATCTGTTCCAGGCCTCTCTCCTTGTTTTGTAGAGAGCCATCTTCAACTTGTCTCTTTTCACATCATCTTCCCTCTATGCATTTGTCTGTGTCCAAATTTCCCCTTTTTATAAGGACACTAGTCATTTTCGATTAGGGCCCACTCTAAAGGCCTCATCTTAATTTAATTACATCTGCAAAGACCCTGTTTCCAAGTGAGGTCAAATTCTGAGGGACTGGGGATTAGAATGTCATATATGAATAGGAGTGGGGTGGCCACAATTCAACCCCTAACAAAGACTAAGCCTTAGATGCCACAGTGCCAATCAGGGAGGCTAATTCCAGGCAGTTAGACTGAGAAGGCTTCCATTCAACTCCCCATAAGTTCCAGAAGAGAAGTACTGTGGACACCCAAGGGAGCAAGCAGTTATTTCCAGGTAGAGGAGAGACTTTGGGAAGGAGGTAATCTTTGTGGCTAGACTGAAAGTTAGGTCAGATTTACCTACACAAAGATGCCCTTGGTATTTAGGAAATGACTATTAGAAGAGTGAAGGAAGCAGAGGAAGCAGGGAGCAATTGCAATAGTTCTGATGTACTGTCTTAAGTTCTGATTGATGGGGTCATTGTGACATGGAAGGAAAATGCTTTGAGAGAGCCCCTCGGGTAGAGATGCATAGGGCCTAGACACATAGGATTAAGAAGTGTGAAAGGGGGTGATTGGGAAGAGGTATTCTCCTGTCAGAGTTCCTGTTCACCTTTCACCCTCAATTATGCATATTATGAAGTGCTCCACCACTATTTTAGGGGTGCTTTCAGAATATTTGTTATTAGTATGAATGATTATATGGGCAAAGGAGATAGAGTAGGAAGTGCTCTCTTGTGATCAGAACATACATGCATAAGAAAAGATGGCTATATCTGAAATATTGAAACCAGAGAGCTAGGTCATTATTTCATGTGTAGTGAGTTTGAAATATCAGTTGGAAAAATGAGATAACACCCAGAAAAAAAATCCATAGTGAATGTTAGAGCCAATCTGTTAAGGCAAGGAATCAAAGAAGGGAGGCAACAGGTGGGAGGGACCTCAATAGACGTGTGAAATGAGAGCCCCAGCCTGGGCAGAGCGTCTGACACCTGGGACCAGTAGTCCAAGCTTCTGGCTATCTTACTGCTTTCAGGAATATCCTACTTAAATGAACAGTTGCCTTGTGTGAAATCATTTTGAATTATGAACCCAGAGTTTCTTGGACATGCTCTCCTTCTAAAGGGGACTCCTTCCTTGAGTAGCATCAAGTAAGCCAGCAGAGAACCAGCAAATATCACTTGCTTCTTGAATACCCTGACTTTAAAAAAAAAAAAAAAAAAAAATTTATTGGAGAATATTGGGGAACAGTGTTTTTTCTCCAGGTCTCATCAGTTCCAAGTCATTGTCCTTCAACCTAGTTGTGGAGGGTAAAGCTCAGCTCCAAGTCCAGTCGCCGTGTTCAATCTTTAGTTGCAGGGGGCTCAGCCCACCATCCCATGCGGGTGTTGTCGCTGAGAGCTCGCGCTCTAACCAACTGAGCCATCCGGCCGCTCCTACCCTAACTATTTTTATCTCTCTGGGTTTGAGGAATGGGAAGAGGAGCGAGAAATGATAACACCTCTTAGAGAGCCAAATACATAGTTTTTACTTACTTTCTGTCTAATCCGTATCTTACCTTTAGGGTAAAAAATGAAATGCTGAGAAATCTTAGAAACTTTGATTAGTGAATTGAAATTCAGACTTTCAGCTTGAGTACCTGGGAGAATACCTTTAATACTATTAAGAGAAATGTAGATATTTGCTCTTATGTGGAAAGAAGAGGAGAAGAGATACTGTGGAATAAAGGATTACTGAAGCCACAATGTGATACCAGAATTGTGTGTCTACCATTTGTTGTCACCAGGAATTTGGGGATGTCAATTTACCTCTAGGGTCAGTAGCATGAAAAACAGGACTAGGTTGATGGTTTTTACACTCTTGTAAACAGAAAAGTAATTTATCAAATACATTCCTGCAGAAATTCCAATATATTGAAAAATATTATTACGGTGAAGTAGAGTAGGGAAATCAAGGACTTTCAGCCCCCTTCACTTTGACTTCTTCCTATTCCCCAAAGCAGCTCTGAATGTGGTTTCTTGGAACCCAGTTAGATTATCTCTAATATGCTATCTAGTTCCACATTTACATGATACACCTAGTAAGGCTTGTTGACTCAGCAGTTCTCTTTGGAAAGTATTTAGAGAATTTTGTTGGTGATGGTGGTCGTGTTGGAAATTATTCACAGTGGCGATGGAAATGAGCGCACATTGTTTTAAAATGTAATACATGAGTACATGGTAATGTCCATATTAGTGTACATAATGCAATCAAATCTTGACGACAATGTTGTGATGATCTGAAAACCCAGCAGTTCCACTGAATCACCGTTCCCTCTCCTCCTTGCTCTGAGGAAGTGTGTAGCATTCTTGCTACTTTCCTAGCCACATAAGGAATTTCTACTGAATGTAATGCATTCCCTTTGAATTTCTGACTAATCTCCCTTATGATTCATACTTTGTTTTAGTCAGTAAGTTGCTGTCTTTAATCAAGTTACATTCAAGTATATGTTTACTTTGGCTGCTTATCTCCTCTCTGATCTAGTCTGTGATAGTTTACAGTATAACTGTCAGAGGGCAAACTTGTTTAAATCCATAATAATATCATTTATTTTTTGCACTATTTTGTGACAGATGCATTGTATGCACCATGTCGATTTTACAACCAGGTGGCCAATGTAGTTATGTATCATAATTATCCTTAAGTGTGAAGAAACAATTCTGGAATGTTCGTTCACTTGTTCAAGATTTCAAAGTTAGAAAGGGGCAGGACTGGGAGATTTTACCATATTCTGCAGCCTGTCCATTCTTGAGGGCTCAGAGTGAGTGGGCCTTGGGTGGGGACAGGGCAGTGAAGAGGCCCCTTACTGTGTTTCCTCAGACTGGCATTCATGTTGTTATTTAAGGGTCAGGGATGTTCTTTGTCAGGTCTCATTCAACTCACTGTTTCTCTCTTCATAGAATATTGATTTTAGTTATATAAAGACAGTTAAATGAGATTACATATTTTTTCCCCTGTAGTTCAGATTTTTACTATCTCTTTGAAGCTGTTTATAAGATGCAGATGTTATATAGCTATCGTTTGCAACAGAGTTGTTGATTATTTAGTACATGTATCTTCAAGATACTCCTCAGGGATCCAGCTTGCTTGAGTCTAGAGAACAGACTGCAAGACAGTGACATTGGTTATAGAAAGAAAGAAAAATTACCAGCCCAGTTTGTCATTTACCCTGGAAAGTGTGTTCTTATTGCCATATGAATAAATAATTTTTAATTAAAATTGTGGTCACAGCACTTCTGGATAGCTGCTCTTCACATGTTTGACTCAGCAATTTTTAAAAATTCTGTGAAATGCTTTATTTTTTCGTATATGTTTAGTTGAATTTGAAGTAGTACATATATATCCATATGTTATATTCAGACAACAAATTATTTTGTTTATTTTCCCTTAAAGGTGATGTCAAAAATTCAACATGGAAGGAAACTTTTTTTAACCCTAAAGTCCCAATTGCCTTCTGACATTCAGATAAATGGCTTTAAAGAGACCATAAGTATTCTTGCACGTCAAGATTTTTGTTTATAAGCAGTGTCCTAATGAGGTTACTACAAATGAATTTAGAACAAATGACCAAATAACTTGAAATATACACTACAAAATCTAATGGAAAAAGTGTTTGGTAAATAAATTCAGGTTTACTGAACCCCAATATTTAGATAATATTATAAGGATGATACCCAACTCCGTTTATATATACTCTTTCACTTTAAGTTGTTGATACAACATCTATAATAATGTGCCTTTGGGTATTTTTAAAAATATATTATAATATTCTCTGTTATATTCTATGACTAAGTCACGTTTAAAGTAAAAACCCCAAAAAACAAAAAACAAAACCCACAATATTAAAATAAATAAAATGTAGCTAATTCCCTCAGCATGTATAATGTGAACCTCATTGTTCCAATGAGAACCCACACTATTTGTAGTGAACTTGATGCTTGGGTTTGACAGGCAGCCATCTGGGGCACCGCAAGAGGCCATTTTGAAAATGCAAACCTTCAATAAGATCAAAGTGTGTACAGAAGTATTAAATTATACCCAGATGGAAAAATATGTGTCCTTAGTCTTTTATGTGAAATTTAACATTGATACATGCTCTATGAGTTTTCCTCCATGCATACACACAAAATCCATGCCACTGAAATGTGGAGAGATGGTTGGGGGAAAAAAAGAATCTAAACTGGGATCACATGTCCTTTCCGGCCTCTAACTGTGGCATTCATCTGACATAATAGAGACTCAGAAACAGTGCGCCTTCGCTCTGCAGGGGTTACAAAGCTGTTCAGTTTAGGAAATCAGCACGTGAATATCTCTTCCCCTAGCTAGAAAATGAAAAACACCTGACACTTGAGAACTGTTAGTACATGATTTGAATGCCATTAGGGGCTGCTCCTACACATTTTGTATTACAGCTGTGGAGTGTGTAACCCATGAAAAGCACTTGTGTTATGTTTGCTTTAGAAAACTGTGTTGATCCCTCCAGGCGCTCTATTTGCAAGTACTCCCACGTGAGGCATAGAGCAGAGGGGAACTGAAGCAAACAGATCTGTCTTACAGAGAGACTGTTCTGTAAGGAAATATTTTTAGAGGCTAGAGAAATGGGTAGCACGCCTCCCACTCCGGTTGTAACTTTTGAAAGACCACGGCCAAGGAGATCTTTTATTGACATAACAAAACTATTCATTCGCTGTGCAGGGCTCAAATTCTATGCAACCATCTCCATGTGGCTGAGTTTTAATAAAGTTTGACCCAGCCTCTTTGGATTTAGTTTGTGGAACGAGGATTATAACATGAATGTTTTTCTTTGGAAAAATGTTGCTCGTTAGGGTTTTTTGAACTACTTCTCAAGTTGTGAAAATCAGATCAGGGATAATCTTTCAGTGCGTTATAAGGTTTCTATTTCTCTTGGATCTCTTTCAGGATGAACTTATTTTAGCAATTCAGGATTGGAATAAAATCTCTTAATTTCTTTTCCCTATATACAATTCAGTCTAGACCAAAGTGGTATATTTTAGGAATGTGTACGCTGATGACCACACTTGTTTTTGAATAAATGAGTGCACCGTGAAAATGATAGCTTGATTTCAGCTGTAGTGTTCTCTTTAGATCATGGATTTTACATCTTAGTTAAATTGATAAATTCCCATGCTTATTTTAGGATTTTGTTGTTGTTGTTGTTAGGTAAGAGAATTATGCAGATATCTCTAAAAGATCTGGGTTTGAAGTATGGTTATATATGAAAAGGAATCTATCACAACTGAACAAAGGCTCAGTTTGGTGATTTACATACTTGACTCCATGTAATACAACTTCACAGACACTCCACGAGGTAGATATTATTATATCTATTTTGATATCTATATCATTTTTGATATCTATATCACTTTCTCAAATTATAAAGCTAGTAAATAGCAGAGATGAAACTCAAAGTCAAGTTGTTCTAATTCCAAAGTTCATGTTCTTAAACATTATCTTTTATTGCCTTCTACAAATCACTGTGAAACTTTCTCAGAATTCCCCTCTTTAAAAGATCTTTTCAAATCTTGAAATGACTCTTGCTTACTAACGAGCCTTTTGTTTGTTTGTCTGCTTGTTTGGTTTGTTTTTTTCTTTTTGCCTTCTTAACAAATACCTAAAGAGCAGTCAAATAAACTTGATAGAATCCCAGTCCTGCATATAGTGGTTTGCAAGCTTGAATGCCATTAACATCACTTGCATACATTTTTGAAAATACCACTGGCTGATCCTACATTAGACTTTTTACATCAGAATCTCTGGAAGTTTACCCAGGTCACAGGTGTTTTTAAAAGCTTTCTTGGTGATTCCAACATACAGCCGCTGTTAAAAATGTGTGCTATATATTAACAAAAATTCATAAATTCTAGTTCTGCACATTTCTTTCTTAGCTATACTAAAAATTGTAAAGATTTTTCTGTCTTCTTGGAAAAGCAAACTGATATTACCTCTATGTATTTCCTTCCACATGGGCTTATCAGCACGCCATTCTCCCTAGTTGGTATGCTCAGACGGTGTGTCAGCTATTTCTCCCATTAAGGAATGTGGGTTAAAACGAGCAACATGGAAGGAATCGGTGATAAAAGAAAATAAGGTTTATACCACTTGGGCTTAAAATGTCGATCCTTCTCCCCAGCAATTTAAAGAACTTGTCATTCAAAGGACTCCACCTAACTGCCTCCAGCATCTGTAACCACTTTGTTTGGGGAGGGGCTGAGGTATGTACACCTGTGCAAGGACTCTTCATTTGATATTTATTCATTTCTGCATCAATATCCTGGCACTGAATCCCTTCGCACCATTTTTATCTTTATTTGTTATTGAGTTAGTTTTTGACTAACTAGGCTCCCCAGCGTGGCTTATTATGCCTTTGAGCCCACTGGACCAATTCAGAGAACTGAATTTGTACACATCCAGCTGGAAAATTGTCTTTCCCTCAGTTATTGACAAGATAGGGAATCAATGGCACATTTGCCTTCTTTACTTATAATATTTAGTGGCAAAGCATCACCCTCTATCACTGAAAATGGCAACATCATCAAGTGTCAAATGTACCTAGAAAACTGAGGTTTATCTCAAGAGGGCAATGCTATGAATTCAAAGTAGATGTTACCTGAAAGGAAGCCTGTTATTCTCAAGATGAACGTTTTGAAACTCAGGTCACATCAATTTTGATACCAAATGAATGACCTACGCTGAGCATGAGAATTGGACAGCATGTGAAGGGAATATACTCTACTTCTGGTAAATTGAGGTACAGCTAAGATTTACAAACTGTGCGTATCTTCTGGTGGCCCCTTGTAATCTATGTTCTACCATTTTTTCTACTCATTTTTTTTTTTTTTTTTTTTTTTTTTTTTGCTCTGGAAGCCTTCAGTTACATGGACTGCATCTGCAGACTCCCTTGTACTCTGGCTATAATTTAGCCAGTGATATTATTGGCTGGTGATTGGTTTGTGGGATGAGAATAAAGTTTGGATATTCATCCAGTTTCCTCCTTTTGGGTCAGTGAAATTTGGCAGAATGACTTTACCAAAGGCCATGGTTTTCATAAGGTGCCTATCTAGGCAGCTATTCACTCCAGGTTTATTTAGCTGATCCCGCCTCTTGTCCGTTCCTGCCGAGGGTTGCTAAATGAGTTCGTTCCCACTATTGCTGGCCTCAGGGATCTGCATTATTTGTTTTCCCCCAAACCTGCCCACATCTTTATTAATAGTGTCATTATTAAACTGTACAAAACTATCCAGCTTGAGTGTACCATCTCCAAGAATTAACCTCAGAAGAACATGGAGCTCTAATTTCCTTGGAAATAATGCTAAGTATTATGGCATCATTAAACTAGATGTATGCCCTTGATATTTTCTTGGGAATCACACTTCTTAAACTCTAGTTAGGGATATTTCTTATTACTTTTATTTTCCTTTTTTTTTCGGGGTGGGGTGGGATGTGGGGTGGCTTAAACAACAGAAATTTATTTCCTTACAGAGGCAGCTCTACTGAATTAGGGCACCTTCATAGAACCTCATTTTTATTTATTATTTTTCAGTTAGTTGACAGTCAACATTATATTAGTTTTAGGTGTACAGCATAGTGGTTAGACATTTATATAACTTACGAAATGATCCCTCTGATAAGTCTTGCACCCATCTGACACCATATATAGTTCTTACAACATCATTGACTACATTCCCTAAGCTGTACTTTACATCCCTGTGACTATTTATAACTGCCACTTTGTACTTCTTAATCGCTTCATCTTTTCACCCAGTCCCTAACCCCTCTCCCAACTGGCAACCATCAGTTTGTTCTCTGTATCTATGATTTTGTCTGTTTTTTTTTTTTTGTGAATTCCACATATAAGTGAAATCATCTGGCACTTCTCTTCTGTGTCTGACTTACTTCACTTAGCATAATACCCTCTAGGTCCATCCATGCAGTCACAAATGGTAAGATTTCACTCTTTTTCATGGCTGAGTAACATACCATTGTATATATGTACTACATCTTCTTTATCCTTTCATCTTTTGATTGGATCATTAATTCATTTATATGTAAAGTAATTATTGATAAGTATGTAGTAGCAATGATAAATATGTAGTATGTAACAATTTTATTAATTGCTTTCTGATTGTTTTTGTAGTTCTTCTCTATTTCTTATTCTCTTGCTATCTACTCTTGTATATTGATAGCTTTACTGTAGTGTTGTGTTTGGATTCCTTTTTCATTTCTTGCAGATTTTTGGTTTGTGGTTACCATGTGCTTCATATATACCAAGC